>NC_062568.1:201319564-201412064 GCF_022837055.1 Prionailurus viverrinus | reverse complement strand
CCTCCCCCCCCCCCCCCACATTCTCTCTGTGCGCACCCTGGCGGCTCCAGGACCCCTGGTCCTTTTCCTTCCCCCACACAGACCCTGGGTGCGAGTCCACGTCCCTCCCCAGGCCCCTCAAGGGGCAGCAGAGGACAGCTGGGTGACTTCCAGGCAGTGTAAACATTAGTGCTAATGACAGTGGTAAAAATGAACAGGCAGCTTCGAGACAGGCAGTGCGCTCTGTGCTGTCCGTGTATTATCTCACTTAGTCCTTCCAAAAGCCCAAAAGCCCAGAGGGAAGGTATTGTTATGGTCCCAGATTTGAAGGTGAGGAAACAGAGGCACAGAGTGGTGCGGTAAGTTGCTCAAGGTCACAAGTTCGTCAGTAGAGGAGTTGGAGGGTCGCCCGGGTGGCTCAGTCGGTTCAGCGTCCGACTTCAGCTCAGGTCACGATCTCGCAGTCCGGTCCGTGAGTTTGAGCCCCGCGTCGGGCTCTGGGCTGATGGCTCAGAGCCTGGAGCCTGCTTCTGATTCTGTGTCTCCCTCTCTCTCTGACCCTCCCCCGTTCATGCTCTGTCTCTCTCTGTCTCAAAAATAAATAAACTTAAAAAAAATTAAAAAAAAAATAGAGGAGTTGGAGTTCAGAGCCTGGTGCTCTAAGCACTGCCATATTTTTTTTAATATGAAATTTATTGTCAAATTGGTTTCCATACAACACCCAGTGCTCATCCCAAAAGGTGCCCTCCTCAGTGCCCATCACCCACCCTCCCCTCCCTCCCACTCCCCATCAACCCTCAGTTTGTTCTCAGTTTTTAAGAGTCCCTTATGGTTTGCCTCCCTCCCTCTCTAACTTTTTTTTTTCCCTTCCCCTCCCCCATGGTCTTCTGTCAAGTTTCTCAGGATCCACATAAGAGTGAAAACATATGGTATCTGTCTTTTTTTGTAGGACTTATTTCACTTAGCATCACACTCTCCAGTTCCATCCACGTTGCTACAAAGGGCCATATTTCATTCTTTCTCATTGCCACGTAGCACTCCATCGTGTATATAAACCACAATTTCTTTATCCATTCATCAGTTGATGGACATTTAGGCTCTTTCCAGAATTTGGCTATTGTTGAAAGTGCAGCTATCAGCATTGGGGTCCAAGTGCCCCTATGCATCAGCCCTCCTGTATCCCTTGGGTAAATTCCTAGCAGTGCTATTGCTGGGTCATAGGGTAGACCTATTTTTAATTTTTTGAGGAACCTCCACACTGTTTTCCAGAGTGGCTGCACCAGTTTGCATTCCCATTTAATGCTTATTTATTTTTAGAGAGAGAAAGAGAGAGAGCAAGAGGGAGCGCACAAATGGGGGAGGGGCAGAGAGGGGGACAGAGGACCTGAAGCGGGCTCTGCGCTGACAGCAGAGAGCCTGATGTGGGGCTTGAACTCAAGAACTGTGTGATCATCACCTGAGCTGAAGTCCGATGCTCAACCAACTGAGCCACCCAGGTGCCCCTTTTTTTAAATGTTGTGTTTATTTCTGAGAGAGAAAGAGACCACAAGTAGGGGAGGGGGACAGAGGATCCGAAATGGGTTCCAAGCTGACAACAGCAAGCCCAATGCAGGGCTTGAACTCATGAACCATGAGATCATGACCTGAGCCGAAGTCATATGCTCAGCTGACTGAGCCACCCAGGCGCCCCCTGACCTCTACTATCTTTGGTATCCATGGTGCCCACACGGGCATGAGCTGTGGGTCTGGAGAATGCCCAGGACGGGCCACCTGTAAAATGAAAGGCCTTCCCCAGAGCCAGGGGGTGGACATGTTGACTCTAGATGGCTTTTCCCAGGCCGGGATTGGGGACCACCCCACAACCCACTGCCGGCACTGTCCTGGGTCGGGGCAACCGCTACGTGACATTGCTGTGGGCATAAGGGAGAGCCCCTGCCCCCTCCCCCGACGCTCACAGGCAGGTGGACAGTTACTCCATTCCTCATTCTCACTTTCCAACACCACCACCAAGAGCACATCTCCTCCTTACCCTGGCAGTTAGCAGAAGGGGCAGATAGTGGAGCCCTTGGTTGAGAGGGACGTGTCCATTCAAACGCGCCAGCCGGCCAAGACAGTGCTCACTTCTGGGGCTTTGTGTCCACTGAGAAGGGGTGTGTGTGTGTGTGTGTGTGTGTGTGTGTGTGTGCTTAGCTGAGCAGAACTGTTTCTGTCTGGCCTTGGTGGGGATCCCTGGTGCCCACTCCAGGACTCAAATTCAGCAAGGCTCATGGACGCTGCCCATGCAGGTGACAGCCACCTTAACTCTTCCACGGTAGGCTCTAGCAAGCACCTGGCAGTCCCAGCTCTGCCACTCGCTTGCCCGTTAGGTTTCTCCTGTAAGTCCTTCCTCCCATGGGGTCTCGCTCACAAACTGGGGGCACACAGTAAAAGGCAATAAAAGCCAGCCAGTAAACAAGTTGTTTGACCAACACTGAGGGGGTTTGTGAATTAAAAAAAAAAAAAGTTTTAATTACATCAATGGCAAACTTTTGAAAACCAGGAGATCGCACATCCGTATCCTCATTTTCAACTTTTCTTTAAAAAGCTGAAGATGTGAGGCGCCTGGGTGGTTCCGTCGGTTAAGCGTCCGACTTCGGCTCAGGTCATGATCTCATGGTTCGTGAGTTTGAGCCCCGTGTCGGGCTCTGTGCTGACGGCTCAGAGCCTGGAGCCTGCTTCGGGTTCTGTGTCTTGCTCTCTCTCTGCCCCTTCCCTGCTCGTGCTCTGTCTCTCTCTGTCTCTCAGTAGCAAATAAACGTTAAAAATTTTTATTTAGGGGCGCCTGGGTGGCGCAGTCGGTTAAGCGCCCGACTTCAGCCAGGTCACGATCTCGCGGTCTGTGAGTTCGAGCCCCGCATCAGGCTCTGGGCTGATGGCTCGGAGCCTGGAGCCTGTTTCCAATTCTGTGTCTCCCTCTCTCTCTGCCCCTCCCCCGTTCATGCTCTGTCTCTCTCTGTCCCAAAAATAAATAAAAACGTTGAAAAAAAATTTAAAAAAAATTTTTATTTAAAAAAAGAAGCTTATGAGGTGGCCTTTTTACCAGTTATTTCCAAATTAGAAATGTACTGCCATCAGTAGTGGCTGGATTTAAACGAGGGCATCCTGTCTTCATTCCCCACCATCCACCCACTTTCTGTTGTCTGAAACTGAATCAGTTAATATGTGTTTGGGCTACATGCAACCAAAACCCAAAGTAGATGCTTCTTAAACTAGATCAAAGGTTATTCTTCTTTTTCCTGAGAGGCCGTGTAGCCTGTCCAGAGCGTGGGGGGTGTTCCATGGTGTCAGGGGCTCAGGCTGCTTCACTCCTGAAGCTCCCCTGTGACTGGCTTCCATTCTCAAGGTCGCCTCCAAGTCCAAGAAGGCTGCTCCAGCTCCAGCTCTTGGGAGCACATTCCAGCCAGGAGGACCAGGAAGGGGAAAGAGAAGGACACGCCCCCTCTCGAGGATCCTTCAGGAAGTTGTAGGTAGTACCTCTATTTGCATTTAAAGCCCATTGGCCAGAATGTAGTCACATGGCCAGTTGAGCCACTGCTTCAGGGGTGGCTGGGAAATGTAGTCTTTATTTCAGGCAGCCACACGTCCAGCTGTCAGGGGTTCTCTTACCATGAAAAGCGAGTAGCTGTTAACTTCCTCACACGGAAGGTAAGCCCGTGAAGAGAACACTTTGTCTTTGACTTTGTCTCTGAGCTTCTGTTACTTCATTGGTAATTTGCATACCGTCCTTCGTCTTGTAAAGTCCGTCCAAGGAAGTCACAAGGAGATGATGGATGGAACCGTGCCTAGGAAAATTTGTGGCGCTGGGTGTCAGTGCAGTGATTTCCAATCACAGTCGTTCTTCCCCCCCAGATGCCCACACGGCTCGCTCACTCCCGTCCTTTGGTCTCTGCTCAAGTGTCCCCTCCCCCCGACCACCCTGCAATTGAACACTTAAAACGTCAGCTCCAACCTCCGCTCCCAGCACTCTTTCCCGCTGCCCGTCTATTTCACGCACATATCATCACCCACATGCTGCCTCTTTAATCTCTTTGTCTGTCGCTGGTCTCCCTCATCTGGGACGTCAGTACCACGAAGACAGTGGTTTTCGTCTGTATCGTCCACAGCTGCATCCCAGCACCTCCGTCAGGCCCTGACATGTAGTAGGTCCTCAGTAAGAACACATCGAGCGAGTGTACCGATGAACGGATACTTCTAGAATGTCCTCTGGGTGGGAGACACGGCACTGGGGTGAGAGACCGAGCAGGGAACAAGATCCCTTCCAGTTTCCACATCCCCATGGCATCGAGCCTAAAGCCGCGCACACTAAGATAAATACCTATTACCTTGGATGAGATCTCGGTGCCAGCAAGAGTCCGGGCGTTTTAATTTTGTTTTGACAAAGAGGCTGATGGGAGAGGCTGGCTGGCTCCACCGTCTCCCATCTGCCGGCAGCCCCAGGCGCCCTGGCCTGACCTTCCCCGCACTCAGCCCCACATGCTCAGGACAGTAAAACATAATTGGCCTGCCCTACTTTTTAAGAGAACCCAGATTGAAGGATTGGGTTTTTTGGTGGGCTGACCTGTTTAAGAGCCTTAAGAGGAGGCTGGGAGTTTCAATTCCCGCCCCCCCCCCCCGCCCCCCGCCAAAGCAAGGCTGTTTTTAGCTCAGCTTTGATGAAACAGCAGGAATCGGGTTCGGCCCCGGGTCGCCCGTCAGCTGACCTGGATGGGCTAGGCCTCCTGCAAGGCCCCAGGCCTGGCTGCAGGTTTGCAGGGAAAGTTAAGTCTTTCTTCACTCAACGGGAGTAATTGGTCCTGCTCTGAAGCGACCCCCGGGGCCATCCCGGAGGAGAAGGGGAGCTGCAGGCCTCTGTCTCGCGTTTCATCCTCCTGATGGACACTGGGGCCCCACACACCTGCAGTTCCGCCCCAGCTCTTCCAGACATTAGCCGCACACCTTAGACAAGTTGCTTGGCCTCTCTGGGCCTCAGTGTCCTGATCCGCTAAGCGGTTCGTCATTTGATCTCGCGGGGCGGCTGCAGGGACTAAATGAAAGAATTTCGGCTGGCTGCGGTGTCCATCTCAGACCCCGGAGAATAGGTCCCCCAGTCATCTCCCTGTAGGAGGCTGGGCTGCTCGACGGTCGCCCTGGAGGGCCGGGCTGGCTCGGGCCGGCCAGCGAGGCTTCTGTGAATTGCAGTGCTTTGGTGCGCCGCCCGCCTGCCCGTCTAGGGGTCAACAACCATGTCTTTGAGCCTCTTTTCTGATCCCTTGTTCAAACTGTGGTTGAAGAGATCGGCCTCGGGGCCACTCCGATCCCGTATTGGAGGGGGTCTGTGCGGGTTTGTCTCCGCCCCCCGCCCCGGCCCTGACCTTGCAGAAGCCTGTATCACTCTCACCTCAAACGGCGATGAGCGTGGGGGTTTGGGGCCTCACCTCTGGGGCCCAGCTGCCGGGGCACAGGCCCCGTCTCTGACATCGTCTGGCCGAGTGGGCACCAACACGTTCCAAACAGGATCCCCGTGCCTTGGTTTCCTCGTCTGTGAAATCGGCATGATGGCACGAATACCCGCCTCGTGGGATTGTTGTGAGGATTGGGTTTTACAGATGGGGAAACCGAGGCACAGACAATGACTTGTCCCAGGTCACTCAACTCAGTGAACCACTGGTGTGCAGGGACGAGGCGTGCACCGTTCCCTAGAACCCTTGGTCCAGTGGTCCAGCCCCGCCCCTGCACACAGCGGGGGTCGGCCATGTTCACTGAACAAGACCAGAGTGATCACTGGTGCCAGGAAGTGTGAGGAGCCCGAGAAAGGCCGCGTCCCACGCCTTCCTGCTCCTGCTGAAGGCAAGCTCGATCCTAAGGGGCTTGGGGTCTCACCACCGCCCAGCAGGGAGGCAGAAATTTCTGTTAAAAAGCAAAGCATTCACGGGGCACCTGGGGGGCTCGGTCGGTTGAGCGACCGACTTCGGCTCAGGTCATGATCTCGCGGTCTGTGGGTTCAAGCCCCGCGTTGGGCTCTGTGCTGACAGCTCAGAGCCTGGAGCCGGCTTCGGATTCTGTGTCTCCCTCTCTCTCTGACCCTCCCCCGTTCATGCTGTGTCTCTCTCTGTCTCAGAAATAAATAAACATTAAAAAAAAAAAAAAAAAGCAAAGCATTCACGGGGACAGAAAGGGGGCAGCGGGCACAGACATATGGCACCAGCCTTTCCGCCTCCCATCTAGCTGCTCACCACCCAGTTTCCTTTGTCTGGGGTCCCTTTGGCCCACTGCCTGCTTTCTGGTTCCCCACCGTCCAATGTCTTTCCAGGCGGCACCTACCCCACACCCTGTGCCTGCCGGGCCTGGGGTGGGGCACGGGGTGAAGCGGACAGAAGCATCGCCCTGAACCTTTGGCCCCTCCCGCCCTTGCCTGCCTCCCCACCCAGACCCTGAGCTGAGCACTGACCGTGAGAAATGGATCAATCAGGACTTGGAGGAGGAAGAGGTTTCCATGGCAGCAGCGAGAGGCTGGGGAAGAGAGGCCAGGAGAGGAAGGGGAGGGGGAGGAGAGAGGGAGGGTCAGAAGGGGAGGCCCGGGGAGGGGGAGGTGGCAGACCAGAGAGTCAGGACAATGGGGTCCACAGAGCGGGAGCAGGGGTGGGAGTGGGCTGAACGGGGTGGGAGAGGCCGGGATGGATGGCGCAGCGACCCCCACCTTCCACCGACCGGGGGTCCAGGAGGCCAGAGCAGCAACGGCCAGTGAGCCCCCATCTGTCATCATCCAGGGTCCCAGTTACTCACTTCCCAGGGTCTGGGTAGTCTAAGGATCCCAGGCGAGGCTCTGCGGTTTTTGCTTTGCGAATGCATCGTGGGAGGATAAAATCTGATTTCCGAGAGGTGTTTTCGCACCTCGGAAACGGGTCATTTGCCGTGTGGCCCCTGGGAAGTCACAGCGGCCATCCTTGGAGCACTCTTCCGGGCAAGGGTGAGGGGCCTTCCCCAGAGACCTCATATGAGCCTCAGAACAAAGGCTCCCCCACAGCCCGGATCCAGAAGAGGGTAGTGACCTGTCTGAGGTCATGCGCCCCTAGGAGCTTGAGCCAGATTGGCACGAGTGTCCAGCACCTTCCAGTCCAGGAGGAAAGGGAATGAAAGGCTAGAATGTAGGGGGGGTGCAGCTCAGGGGGAGGGCAGAGGAAGATTAACAATGGAGGGGCCGCCTGGGGCCTCACCTGGGGGCTCACTCTCCACCGCCCACTGCCCGGCCAGACCCCTGCAGCGCTGGGGCCCCAGTTAAACCTCCTTAACTGCTCAGGGGCCGGGATTGCCCACCCACAAAGTCTGGGGCCAGGCAGGGCCTGAGGTGGGTCCTCTAGGCTCCTTGGACTGGGGAGGCGAGCTGGGGGCAGGGCCAGAAGGGGGCTGGCATCTTCTGGAACGCCTCCTCCCCCCACCCTTTGCCCTGCTTCCCCATTATCCCTCCCTCCCAGCCAGCAATTTGATTGGGAGCCACAGATGTTTTGCACCCACTGAGCAGTTTTATGATGGAAACCATTTTCGGATTGAAAGGGGGATAGAAATCTCTAATGGCTTTTCAAAGGCCCCAGAAAGAAAAAAAAAAAAAAAAAAAAAAAGAGTTCAGGCAGTTTCTGGAAAGAAAGGAGAAAACACACAAGGAAGAAGGTAATGAAACTCTCAGTGCTGAGGGAGGGGCTTGGCCCTTAGCGAAGGGGCTTTTCCTGCAGTCCCAACCCCCCCTCCTCCCCCCCCCCAGCTGCCTCCCTCTCCTTCCCCCCTCCCTGGGTCCCCCCCTGGTCCCTGGGCCTCCCCCATTCAAGATAGCCTGTTCGCCCCTAATTGGTGCCGGCCCTAATGTTCTCAGGTAAGCCCACCACGTTGAGGCTGGACAAAGCCTTGACTGGCTCCCCAGCTGGGGAATGGCCCGAAGGTGGGGGCGGGGTGCTGTGGGCTTCCAGCCCCCAAACAGCAATTCTGACTCTTGTCCTTCTGCTTGCTTGGGGCAGGAGAAGTTGGCCCCAAACTCTCCAGCTTCGTGGCACGAAAAGAGCCCCGGGTATTTCAGGCTCGCTGAGCCCCCGACTCACTGAGGCTTCCGGCTGGGAGCGGCCGTGGCTCCAGAGCCGATCCTCTGGGCCCATGCCAGGGGTCTGTAACGCTCTCACAATCCTCAAGGCACGCTGCAGAGGGGCCTCCTGTGGCCCGTCTCCCTCCTGGGTCCCTCTTGGATCAGCAGGCACAGGCAGCCTGGCCTCTCCGTCCTTGATCTGCTGCTGACTGCTGTCTGGCCTGGGGCAGGTGTCTCCTCTGTCTTTAGTTTTCTCGTGTATCAAATATAAGGCGACCAGCAGCCTGGTTTGCCTGCAGCTGAAGGACTGCTGGGACGTGGGTATTTCCGTGCTAAAAGGGGAGAGTCTTAGACGTAGCAGGGCTAGCTGGTCGCCCTGGTGAAGACCAGGATGCATTGGGAAATCTGGAGCAAAACCCCCAGGCTCCTCCTCGTATACCCTGTGCCCACGGGACACGTCCCACCGCGTAAGGGAGGAGAGTCTCCTTCCTCCACCGGCGCCTCTGCTTGTGAAGTCCCTGTGGCTCCACACCTGCCCAGGGCAAACGTCTCCCCAGTCCGCTCCTCTCGAGGGCTCGCTGGAGGAGAAACTCCAGGAATGGACCAAAAGGAGGCGAGGGAGTGGTTTCTGGGTTTCAGAATGTTCCATTCCCATCCCACTGGGGTTGAAACGTCTCTCTCCACGGGCAGCTTCCCTGGGAATGTATTAATGACAACAGGTGGCTCGGGTCTTACCACTTTAGGTGACATTAGCCGAGTTCCCACCAAGTAGAAGGAGACACAACTTGGCCTTGATCTCAGCCTACGGTCTGGGTTCCACTTTCCAGGGTGAGCTTGAGTTTAGACTCCCCTGCAGGGGGCCAGGAAAGCTTGAGAATTTGTCATCTCAGAAGCTGGAGGACAGGGAGCAGGTGCAGGATGTGGTCCGGGAGGGCAGAATGAGGGGGACAGAGGCCATGCTCTGTGTGTGGCCAGCTTTGTGGCAGCCCCCATGGGTTGTTTTTTTTTTTTAAGTTTATTTGTATTTTAGAGCAGAGAGAGTGTGCAAGTGGGGGGAGGGGGCAGAGAGAGAGAGAGAGAGAGAGAGAAAGAGAGAGAGAATCCCAAGCAGGCTCAGCACTGTCAGCACAGAACCCAACGAGGGGCTTAAACTCACAACCATGAGATCATGATCTGAGCCAAAATCCAGAGCCGGATGCTTAACCAACTGAGCCACCCAGGGGCAAAATCTGTCCTCAAATAATTTCTACTCAACAGTACTCACTGCAGACACACAGGTGTCAAGGCCTTCCAAACTCTAGGTTCTGGCATTTGGGGTTTGGTGGAACCGATGGAAGGGACCACCCAGTGTGTCTGGTGGGGGAGGGTAAGATCAAACAGATGGATGGACCTACTGGGGTTGGAGAAGGACCGAGAACCTGAGACTTGGGGTTTGCTGGCCAGTAGCAACAGGGTCACCTAAGAGCTTGTTGGCAATTCTGAGGCCCGGCGCACACCTACCAGAATCTGCATTTGAGCCAGACCCCCCGGGGAGTCTTGAGTATGTTCGAGTTTGAGGCCTGTGCCCCCTCACCTCCCAGAGTCTCCGTAGAGGATCCCGCCTCAAGACAAGGAGCTTTCGGGGCGCCTGGGTGGCGCAGTCGGTTAAGCGTCCGACTTCAGCCAGGTCACGATCTCGCAGTCCGTGAGTTCAAGCCCCGCGTCAGGCTCTGGGCTGATGGCTTGGAGCCTGTTTCCGATTCTGTGTCTCCCTCTCTCTCTGCCCCTCCCCCGTTTATGCTCTGTCTCTCTCTGTCCCAAAAATAAATAAACGTTGAAAAAAAAATTAAAAAAAAAAAAAAAAAAAGACAAGGCGCTTTCTTGCCTGTCCCTGGCCGCTTTCCCGGGTCTGCTGGTTTCCTCAAACGCTACCCCCCCCCCCCCCCGCTGGTAGCCAGTCCATTTCCTCGCACTGAGGGGTTCACGCAGCCACCCAGGGTGGCAAAGGAAAATCCAGAAGCAGCAAGAGCAGCTGGGAAGGGGGAGCAGCTGGGGCTGGGGCTGAGCAGGTGCTCACCTGGGCCACTGGGCCAAACAGACAGACCTGAGCTGCCCTCGGGCTCCCAGCCAGGCTCTGCAAATTGCACAGGTGCGAGGGAGGGGGCCTGGGCCCATCCCTGCTCTCCCCCACCCCCCCTGCCCTTTTCCAGAGAGCAGCAAACCTTTTCCAAGTGTCTTACTTGCAAACATCCCAATATAGCCCCGTGGCTGCCAGAGAATTTATGGCCATTTTTATTAGCCCTGCCTCAAGGCTCCACAGAGATGCAGTGGGCATTCTACAACAGTTGCCCCAGCATTGCAGGGGCACGGCCCTGAACTTGGAGAGTAAGCAGGTGTCTGAGGGAGGGAGAGAGAAGGTCTGGACCTCAGGGGCTGTGCAGCCAATGGGGGAAGCGTGGCAGATGTGCGAACAGTGAAACTTTATTACTTCCCACTTGAGATCTTTCCAGCAGGGGTGACGGAGCAGCGCTGAGGCAGCGCTGAGGCAGGCGCTAGGCTAATCAGATTGCAGGGGGGGTGTTTAACCTACTTGCAAGAAGGAAGTATCTCCCGGCTCCCTTAGAAGCTCCGTTTCCATGCAAACAATGGTTACACAAATGAAAAGGTTCTCTCCTCTCTTCATTAAAGCAAAGCCTCAAAGGACCAATCGCTACCTGAATCTGCTCCATTAGCCCAGAATGAGGCACTGTGTATATAAATGAAGACATCTGAATTACAAAATGCTTTTTAAATAGGGTGGATTATAAAAGTTTGGTCCTGACAAGTCTTCTTATTTAATTGGGGAGTTTTGGCAAGAGACGGGAGGCCACACACTCCTTTCCCTCCCTCCCCCCAACTCCCTCCCGTCCCTCCTTCCTTTCTGGGTCCAGAGCAGGGAGGGTGTCAGTGTCACTGAGTTTGGACTTGATGCTCCAGTGGATGAAAGCCGGGGGAAGGTTCGAAGTTGGAAAAGGACCCGCCAGAGCTCGCTGTGTGATAAGGTCACTCTGGCAGCAGGGTAGGGAGGGGATGGCCTGGAGAAGCCGGCAGAAGCGTGGACAGGTGGAAAGGTTCCGGGCAGAGCAGCACCGGCAGAATGGAGAGAAGGAAATGACCAGGTGTCTGTGACCTGCCCTGTAACCCCCCCTCACCTGAGAGAAGATTAGAGCAGGAGAGGGCCAGAAGCACCTGCACAAATGCCATGCATACTTTTCTCAGAGAAAACCAATTGACCAGAAATCCTAGGAAATGTGAGTTACAGTAACAGCACATCGGTGGTTGCCTGGAGCTGGGCAGCTGGGGGCTTACACACGGACACAAGGGAGACTTTGGGGGGGGGGGTGCTAGAGCTGTTCCTTATCTTGATTGTGCGAGTGGTTTCAATGGTGTCCACATAGGTCAAAACCCACCGAATATGTAGCCTTTGTGCAACTTATTGTTCGTCAATTATACCACAATAAATCTTTTTTTAAATTTCTTTAATGTTATTTTTGAGAGAGAGAGAGAGCACGTGAGCAGGGGAGGGGCAGAGAGAGAGGGAGACACAGAATCCGAAGCCGGCTCCGGGCTCTGAGCCGTCAGCGCAGAGCCCGACGCGGGGCTCGAACCCACGGACCGTGAGATCATGAGCTGAGCTGAAGTCGGACACTTAAACGACTGAGCCACCCCGGGCGCCCCTAAACCACAATAAATCTATAAATGAAAAAAAATATTTTTTAAGAGGCACAGACCCCAGGAACCTGTAGTACAGGGACAACCTAACCTGACACGCTGCTCTACCCCTAGGACGTGGCGAGATGAGACTGATGTTTCTCATGATGACCTTGATCCTAGGGCAGCTGCATTAATGTCCAGCGCTCTTCTTCCAAGAAGCAGGGAGGCATAGGTGCAGGCTGGATGGAAAGGATGTTGTTACAGTGTTGCTGTTGAAAACGGTGGCCGTGTATGCCCTGCTTCCTACTCGACACCACAAACCGTGCCTGGGATCTGGGAGGCACTTAATAATTTGTTTACAAATTTAATCATTTGGGGCACCCGCGTGGCTCAGTTGGTTCAGCATCTGATGCTTGATCTCCGCCACGGTTCGTGAGTTTGGGCCCTGCATCGGGCTCTGTGCTGACAGTGCAGAGCCTGCCTGGGACTCTCCCTCTCTCCCTCTCTCTCTGCCCCTCCCCTGCTCGCTCCCTCTCTCCCTCAAGATAAATAAATACACTTTAAAAATGTAATCATTTAACGGTGGGGGGGGGGAAGAATCTGACAAGCGCCTGCCACCCACCAGGCTCTGCTCTAAGTATACTTGGGTCCAGTTCATTCATTCAGGCTTCCTTTTGCTGTCAGCCAAAGTCCCTCGCCCGATCACATGATTCCCCAGCGATACAGGACGGGGAAACTCGGAGATGCGTTCGGATTCCTCCCAGTCCTGCCCCCTGTTCCACGTCCACCACCTCCATTCTGTGAGAATCTAGGATTCTTCCCAGTGGAGAGACAAAGCGCGCAAAGGAGAGGCGAGCGGAGGCTGTGAAGTCGGGTCAGGTGTGGAGAATGTGAGCACAACTTGTTCAGGGAGCCGCCGTCAGCGGAATTAAGGGGCCCACTGGAAGCTGGAGGAAGGGAATTTAGGAAAATAAAAGGCCATCCTGTTCCTCCCAGCAGGGAGGAAGCAGATGGTTCTCATTACCTGGAGAGTGGTAGGGCCCAGAATAGAAACGCACTGTAGAGCCGTGGAGGCGAATCCTGGCAACCAGGGAGCCTGGATTCACCTGCCAGTTGGTAAAGGAAGATCCGAGGAGCAGCCACGGGTGGGGCGATGGGGCCCGAAGACAAGTCTTCAGCTCTTGGTTCCAAATCATGGCACCCACCTGCTTACTCTCTGGCCTCGGTCCTGTTACCTCTTGGGTGGGTGCCTCAGTTTCCTCATCTGTACAAGGTAGAGATAATAAGATGATGATTGCTCTCCAGTATATTTGGGCATACTTTCTGTACTGCGTGATAGCAAGGTCCCGTCGAGGATTCGGTAAGATGCGGTAAAAGGCTTAGCATAATTCCTCTCGGGAGAAAATTACCCGGTGATCCCACAAGACAGGTATTATCACACCCATTTATCAGATGGAGAAATCCAAGCTCAGAGAAGCCAAACGAGCTTGTCCAACCTCACACAGCTAGTCGGGTGCAGAGCCCAGACTAGTCCGAGGGCACCTACCTCCTGGCCTAGACTGCTTCCGCTGCCTTCATCGGTACAGTGGCTCTTCCTGAGCACCCACCGCGTGGCCAGGCTCACGTTCAAGGAGCTTCTATGCTTCCCTGGGAGGGAGGACAAACAGATAACAATGTAGCATGTTGTGGACAGGTAGGTGCCCCCAGGCATGCAGCCTTGGCACAGGGAGCAGGCAGTCAGGGCAGCCTGCCTGGAAGAGGTGGCATTCGATGTAGAACCTAAGGATTGTGGTTCGTAGTGATTCTAGCCCATTGGTCTCTCGCGCCGTGTCAGCTCTGAGCTAAACCCAACTTTCTGATGGGGTGAGATCACAGGTGGGGAAAGTCGGACCCACCTGCTGGGCTTTGAAAGATGGCTAGAGGCTTGCCATGTGGCCAAGAGAGGAAGACGGGTCCAAGCAGAGGGAACAGCCCAGGCAAAGGCAGGGGAGCAGGAACCAAGTCCTTGGCATCTCTGCATCGGCTGCTCGGCCCCTAGCCTCGGCACGAGGCATGACACACAGTAGGCACACATACTCGTGCTAGCCCTCAGCCTGGCGGAAACCCCAGGGACCAGCCCTTGCATGGCCTAACCCGAACTCCGGCGGCCCCCGGGGACAGCCAGCGGGGCCCCCACTATCTGGGTCTCCAGTTTCTCAAAAACACAATTACGTGGCTTTCGAAGCTGCTGTCAGTGTTGGTAAACTCCAGCCGCTAAACTGCATTACACTGATTTTGCCAGAAACCTCTGCAGTTATTAATAGTTTATTGATCGGAGCCCAACGCTGATGAGAGTTGGTGTTCTTACCCCAGCCCCCTCGGGGCCCCGCTATCTGTGCAAGGCCTTTTATGCAGCATGCAGATCAATGCCGCTCAAATCTGGGGAGAGGGCATCTCTGGGCTGCTTAATCCACTTTAGAAGGATGGCACTGAGCACACAAGCTCGGATGAGGCGTTGGGTCCACATCAAAGCAGCTCCCTGGAAGCCCTGGGGTCCGCAGGTAAGAATTAGACTCCACGCCTGCTCTCCAGCACAGGGGGAGACGGGGTTCTCCGTGCTCGCTCCAGGCCACCCATTTACTGAATGTTGACTGAGTACCTACCATGATGGCAAGTGCCACACGAGGCCGTGGGACATGCCGGCGACCCAGACAGGGGCACACCCTACCTTCGCAGAGCTTACTGTGCATGGCAGGGGAGGAGGGTGATCGAGAGTCACAGAGGAGAGTCATCAAGTTACAGTTTAGACCAGTACTGCTGTATCAGTTAGCTGTTGCCGCATAACAAGCCATCCCAAGCCTGGATGGGCGTCAAGCAACAACCATGAATGATTGCTCATGAGTTGGGGTTGGCTAGGCTCACTCCTGAGTGTGACCTTGGCTGGAAAGGCTGGGCCAGCTGGGGTCTCTTTCCGTGTCTCCATGTGCTCTTGTCCACATCAGAGGCTTGTTCTCAGGAAGAAGCAGGGAAAGGGAGAGAGAGTGAGAGGGGGAGGTGGGGCTACAGAGAGAGAGAGAGAGAGAGAGTTCTTTTGAGACTTAGGCTTGGAATTTGTACACTGTCACTTCCAACCTTATGACTCGCAAGTCATAAGGCCAAGGATAGGGAAAGAGACTCCACTCCTAGGTAGGAGAAACTATCGAGGCTGTTTTGCAAGAGGCATGGGTGCAGGGAGGCTATTAATCAGGGCCACCAATGCCACCAATCCCCCACAGCCACCTGGTCCGTGTGGTGGCTAAGAAAGCGACCATTCCTTTGTAATCTGAAGGATACAGCCAGGGAAAGAAAATGAAGCAGCCCCAGGAAGAGAGAACATTGCAAGCAAAAGCTCTGAGTCAAACAAGGCACTGGGCTAAATGCACCTGTAAGGGTCACCTCTGAGGGGTCCTGGAGGGGAATCTGGAACAGAAAAAGGACATTAGTGGAAAAACTGGGGAAATCCGGAAGGAGTCTGGGCTTGAGGTAACAGTGATGGATCCGTGTTGGTTTCTTAGTCTGACAGCTATACTGTGGTCTTGGAACAGGTTAACCATGGGGGAAATCGGGTGAGGGATGGGCGAGAATGCTCTATTCTCTGGGCAACTTTTGTGTAAATCTAAAACGATTCCAAAATTAAGTTTATTTTTTTAAGAAGGCACTTGGCATATGAGAGGAATGGAAAGACAGAAAGCCATCGTAGCTAGAGGAGGACGAGGCTAAGAGGTGGCTGGAGATGTGGCAGGAAGCAGCCACGCTGGCCTGGTTGGCCAAGATAAGGATTCCCGTCTTTATCTGAAGAGCCCAGAGAAGTCTCCCAAGGACTTTAGGTAGGGGAGTGCCATTAATTCCATTTGCATTTGCAAAGATCTGGGTTCTACCCTCACAACGGATCTGAGGAAGATTAGGGAGAGCAGAAAAACCAGTTGGCCATCCGGCCCTCCTTCCAGGTGAACAAAGATGGTGGCCGTGGGGCTGGAGGGAAGTGGATGCAATCCAGGATGCATTTAGGAGATAGAGCAGTACCGGGACGAGCTCAAGTCCCTGAGTGGTGGCGGAGATGGACGGTGGTGCCCAGCAGCAGGACCGGGACCCGCTGGGAGAGCTAAGGAGCCCCGTCCGTGAAGGACCACACGAGTCTGTAGAAACAGTCCCAAGTGGGAAGCCGCTTTCTTCACAAGGCGCCAGTCCAGGTGTCACGTCTTCGACCACCTGTGCTGTGTCATCTACATAAGTCGCCCGCACACACCGCTTATGTTCCTGTCACCTGAGCGTGCCATCAGTGGAGCAATGGCCTAAACATGTCACCTGTGCTGCTGTCACATAAACGCATCTGCGTGTGTCCCCCACATGGCGGTTACCTGCGCGTCTCCACCTGCGTGCCCACCGTGTCACTATTACCTTATTACATCACCTGGGCGGCTGCCAGCTACGTGCATCTCCTGAGCCTGTGTCTTTATGGGGCTGTCCCCTGAGCGTGTTGCCTGCACACAAGTCACTCAAGCAGGTCGGCCCTGTAACTGATCCCTATGAGTGTCACCTAAATATGTCACTCCAGGAGACTGTGGCTCAGCACCAGTGCCCCTAGAGGGGCTGTTTTTCCAGTCTAGCTGGGTTACAAACAAAGGAAATCGCTCCCAAGGGAAGACAGGCCCCCGCTGTTCCCCCCTGAGCACGGAAGGGAGGGAAGGAGGGCAGCCTTCTCCCCGCAAAGTTTCTCTGGTGAGAAGCTCCTGTTCTCTCTGAGTCCTTTTATGACAGTCGGTAGACCAGATGTCAACCTCTGCGTATTCTATGTAAATGAAGGTGTTTGTTTATGCTAATGCGTGCTGGCTCAGAGCGGAGCCAGCAGCATGGAACCCAGGCTGAGAGCCCAGGTGTGGGGGGCAAGGTGCAGGGAGGTGGGGGACACTGAGTCAGGAGGGAACCGGAGCTCGGAGGCAAAGCTGAGGGTAGGGGTGGCAGCTGACATAAGGGAAGAAAGGGAATCTGAGGTCAGACCTGCCCAGCAGAAGCAGATCGCAGCGGGCAGCTTCGCTGAGTAGGGTGGAAATGTGTCCACGAGGGGGTGGGAACAAAGAGCTGGATTGAAGGAACCCCCTTCTCGGGGGGGGGGGGGCGGGGGCAGGGCGGGACCCACACCCAGAGCCTGTGCTCTTGGCCACCGCCCTCGCCTTCCCCGGCCGGGGCCTCTCTGATCAGACCGCGGGGCCAATTTGGTGGGTAGGGCGCCACACTGGCCCTTTACTACGGCTGTCATGACCGTCACCGTGAGCGTCTTCCTGTGTCGTGCTGTGGTGCAAGGACCTCTGAGACGGAGACCCCGCTTCTTCTGAGGCGTGGCCAGAAGAGGCTGTCCTTCGGCCGCATGATTAGGCCCAGAGAAGGTTGGCACTTGCCAGAGAACCCCCCAGGTTTCCCTGACCCAGCAGCGGGGCGGCCTCCAGGTCAAGGCTCCCTCCTGACGACCTCAGGCAGGACCAGCTGCTCCCTGCCTCCTTGTCCCCCAGGACAGGGGCTCCTTGGAGATGAGAAGTTGGCTGTGTTTCTTCTCAAGCCCCCAAGACTGGGCGTGAAGGGACAGCAAAGGCAGCGTGGGAAGAGGAATGCAAATTCCCATCCCGGCTCTTATGAGCCATATTGCTGGGGGGGGGGGGCTACCCGTGCCTCCTCTGGAGCCTCAGTTTCCATGCTTATGAGACGGAAATGGCGATCCTCTGTGGAGGGCTGAGTGATGTGATGCCCTAGGGCAGTGTTGAGCCTGTATCACACGCCTGTCATACTCGGGGCCCTCTAGGTGTGGGCACTGTTACCATCCGCCGTTCATGGAAGCACAGGTGTAACTCCGGCTAAACACAGCCCCCCACCCCCTTCACCTCCTGAAGAATAAAACGCAGGGACTGGCATACAGTCGGTGCTCCATAAATGTTGCTGCTCCCCCCAGCATAGCGCATGAGCACCTGATCCATCTAGAAGCGTTTGTTGATCCGAAGCTGAACAGTGGGGTTTGGGGGTTGTTTTGGGGGGCTGCGCCTTCCAGCCCCGGACGATGGGGCCTCATCCTGTCCCTCTGCCTTCCCCTAGGCTGCCCGAAGTCCGCATCTCAGACAACGGTCCCTATGAGTGCCACGTGGGCATCTACGACCGTGCTACGAGAGAGAAGGTGGTCCTGGCATCAGGCAACATCTTCCTCAACGTCATGGGTGAGCACAAGGGCCCTGGCCCCAGGGTCCCAGCGAGGAGCTTTGCGCATGTGCGTGTGCACAGGGGGGCTGTCCTAGGATCGCTCTTCTTTCCCACTCCCGCCTCCGAGGGGAGAGGAGACGGGCCTTGCTGAGGTGTGACAGGTGTGGCCTTACCACCCAAAGGTTTCCTCTCAGGAGCCCCTTCTCCGACCTGCACTGATATACCCTGACCTCATGGACGCAGGGCTGTGGCTCGTCCCCAGATCCTCATGGCCTGGGCACTTTGGAGGGGCACAACTGACACGTTGACTGGGACAACTGAGGGACTGAAGGAGGAATGAGGGCTTCCCGAGGGGAGCAGACCTCAGCGTCCACTTCTGTAAGGCAGGGGTGGGATGCAGGCCTGACGGGTCATTCATGGACCCCCAGCTCTGGGTCCTGGGACCCCATGAGGACACGGGGAGGAAGAAGCTGGGCACTGTGGGGGCACCTGTGGGAGTACCTTTCCAGGCGGAAGACAAGAGCCACGTTCATAGAAGTGCCTGTGGGGACGGTACAGGGGGGCGAGCCCCCCCCCGCCCCGCCCCAGGGACAGGACAATCTGGGAGCCTCCCTGGGGGAAGTGATACACACCTGCTATGGAGAGTGATTCTGACACTGGACCTCCTACGGCCTTTCCCAGGACATTGAAGCATCAAGTGACCAGTGAGAAAGTGGGTGTCAGGACTGGGTTTCGGGGTGTCCCGCCTCCATCTGCAACATGCGGACAGTAATGCCAGCGCCCGTCTCTGGGTGGCGCTGTCCACCACCCCAGCCTCGGTTTCTCCCCTTGTAAATCAAGGGCCTGGCTCCAAGCGGTCTCAGGAGCCCCTGCCAGTGCTGACGTTCTCGTCAGCCACACTCTCCGATTCTGCTGCCAGAATTCTAGGGACCCGGCCCTGACGCCGGGCCCCAGGGCTCTCTGATTTTCTTATCGAATGATATTTACCAGGGAAACAAAGCTTGTACTCAGGCAATCAGTGAGAGCATAAAGGCCCCGTGGAAAGCCACAGCTTCTGGGGAAATGGAAAACCTCCAAAGGCCAGACCTCCAGAGGGACATTGATTCCCGCAGCGGCGGCACGTGGGGTGTTCTGGCTTCCTGGGGGATGGGCCGCGGCGGGGAGACGGCGACTCCCTGAAGGAGACGTCTTGGTGCTCAGCCCAGGGCTGGTCGCCCCGGGGAATCTGGTGAAGAACAAAACTCGGTTTGCACCATCAAGGGGCCCCAGTCTGATGAGGGACATGCACGTAACCATTTATTTATCGGATGTTTATTGAGCACCTCCTACGCGCTAGGTAATGGACACGCTCCTTCAATAGGACGAGGTCCTTGGGGAGCTGTATCCAGTGCGCGATGCAAACGTAAAACGTGCATAGGTGCGCACACAGGTGTGGAGGAGGCACAGAGAGGGCAAACCACTTGCCTGAGGTCACCCAGCCAGGATCACAAAATCTCCCTGTGATAGCAGCTCAGTGCTGGGGCCAGAAGCCAGGCATCTGGACTCCCACACCCCCTTTTGCGCCCCTGAAAACAGGTGTAGATGCTCCAGGTGAGGCTTCTCTCTATGTGAGCAAGGACAGCATCCTCAAAAGCCACCTCCTCCAGGAGGCCTACGCTCCCTCCTTCATTCACCAGAGCTCCTTGTGCAGGTGCACTCTCCCTCTGTGGCCTCAGTTTCCCTCTCCATACGGTGAGGGGGTGTAACCAGACGGTCCTAAGCGTCCTCCTAGCTCTGACATCTGTGAGTCTGTTACCCCATCCGCTAAGCAAGCACCTGAGGCACAGAGAGATCTCGTGGGGCCGACCAGGACCGCACGGCGGGCCTGATGGTCCTGGCTGAGCAAGGCAGTATACTCCTGGCGAGCATGAGCCAGCTGAGAATTCTCTCCTCCGGTCTCACTGTCCGGGCAGCAGGGAACGGTGAACCTCTGGGGTCCTCTCGATGCAAGGTGGCAGCCATCTGGGATGGGGCAGACAGATGATGTGATCCCAGTTACTGAACAGGAGGCTGAAGGCTGGCAGGGGCAGGGGGCTGTGGGGGAGTGGGGACCCGGGAGGGGCAGGACCACGCAGTGGCTCCCAACCCAGGGAAAGGCTCTGACCCCTGGAAATTCAGGGTGTTCCCTGGGCAGGGTTCTTCCCGAAATAGCACTCCCCCATCTTGGTCAGTCCTCTGACTGACCCACTGCTCAGAGGTCATTGTGCTTGTTAGCGGTCGCCCCTGCCCCGTTGTCCCCCGGATGCGGCAGGTACCCCCGTGCTCGCTAAGCCTGCAGCTGAACTGATAACACAGCTCCTGCCCATCCCTGGCCTGTGCCTGACGGGGCGTGAGCTCCTGGCTTCATGCACATTGTCTCACGGAATCCTGGCCACAGCCCTGGGAGCCAGGAGATCTTATAATCCCTTTATACAAGTTTAGGACACGGAGGTTTCGGGCTGAATCCCAGATGGGTCATTGCATTCGTTAGCCTCCCTGGGCCTCAGTTTCCCATCTGTGAAATAAGAATAAGGGTGGCTACCCTCCAGTGTGGTTGTGAGGGTTTTTTTTTTTATTGAAATAAAGTTTGCAAAGCACCAAACCCAGACGAGGCAGCCACAAGGTTCGTCAGGTTAGACCTCAGCATCTTTAGGGTCATTGTCGCGGGCCCTGCCCCCCTCTTGGGCACAGCGGTGGCTGCTTCCTTCTTGCCCCTGGAAGTCTCGTCAACGATTCATGACTCCAAGGAGCTTCAAGCCAGTCTGAGAACGGAGTGTTCACAGCTTCGTGCGCCGAGTCCCTGCAAAGGGACCCAGGTCTGCCCTGGTTCTGGGAGTGGCAGGACAGCGGGCCTCTGCCGACCGGTCCTCCTGGCCTCTTCCCAAAGGCCTAGGGGAGGAGCCAGCACATACCCCGACCTTGATAACGACAGCCACACCTCCCACTCAGCCAGCTCTGCCAATTGTAAAGTGCTCTCAGTGGAGGGGGTTGCCTGATCTTGACAAGAGCCCCTCGGGATCAGGATGAGACTGGGGCTGGGGAAAGGGAAAGGATTTGCCCCGGGGCCCGCGGGGCTGTGGCTGTGCCCGTCCCAGAGCAGCATGCCTTCCTTGGCTCACCAAGGTCGGGAAGGTCCTGGGCGGGCTGGGAGAGACAGGGAGCTGAGTGTGAGGACGTTCCCCCCCCCCCCCCCCCGCCCCGGGGGCAGCTCCAGGGCTCCAGCAGCTGCGAGGGCCTGTGAGGCAGAAACTACACTGCGTCCGTTGCCCAGACCCAGGCTCAGAGAAGGCAGTGGCTTGGCCAAGGTCGGGCCATTCAATGAGATGATCCCCAGAACAGTGGTCTGAGCCCAGCACCTGGCACGTTCCGAGTGCTCAATAAATAGCATCTCTCACGACAAATAGGCCTTATGTCATTTCAACGTCAGGCACAATAAGGGACGCCTGGGTGGCTCAGTCGGTTAAGCAGTTCGGATCTCGCCGTTCGTGGGTTCGAGCCCCATGTCTGCTGTGTGTGGGCAGCTCAGGGCCTGGAGCCTGCTTCGGATTCTGTGTCTCCCTCTCTCTGCCCCTCCCCTGCTCACACTCTGTCTCTCTGGGCCTCTCAAAAATAAATGAAAACATTGAAACAAATTTTTTTTTTAATTTTTTTTTCAACGTTTATTTATTTTTGGGACAGAGAGAGACAGAGCATGAACGGGGGAGGGGCAGAGAGAGAGGGAGACACAGAATCTGAAACAGGCTCCAGGCTCTGAGCCATCAGCCCAGAGCCTGACGCGGGGCTCAAACTCACGGACCGTGAGATCGTGACCTGGCTGAAGTCGGACGCTTAACCGACTGCGCCACCCAGGCGCCCCTGAAACAAATTTTTTAAACATTAGGCACAATTAGAAAGACTTGAAAATTGTGTGACTCTCCCCTCCTCCTCCTTGACCCTCCCCTTTCAATATGTTTCAGGGAAGTTTCGAACGCTACGATCTGCTCACTGTCCTGGCCCATCTGTGACATACCTTAGACCCTTTCTGGTCACACACGCGCGCGCGCGCGCGCGCACACACACACACACACACACACACACACACATGCACCAAGACCCTCCCTCCAAGTGAGTGGAGGCCTTTGAAAGCTGGGGTCTCCTTTATGCACCAAGGGACCCTAAGGACTGTGGCAGCCAACAGTGGGGCGAGACAGCCCCCTCCCCAATTTGGGGGTCAAAGGGAAGCTTCCTAGGACAGCAGGGCAGGGGGAAGGGAGATGAGGCGCAGGGCACGTTGCACGGCCCCACGTGCATCAAAAGCACGGAGCAGTTGTGCTGGAGAGCCCGCACCCAGGCTGCCTCTGCATCTAGCACATTCTAACGCGCCGTTTCCACAGGCCTCGGGGTGCAGATCAAAATGCGAGAGCGGCTGTAATTTCACGCCTATAACATCCCCGCTATGTGGTGGGAAAAGACATTTGGGAGCCCCGTGGGTGACACCGAGGGTTCATGCCGCACACAGTCATTAAAATGTTTTTATCCGAGCTGCAGATAAATTGTAAGCCAATTTGAAAGTCGCGTGCTGGGCCCCAGGAACGCATTATACACAGTCACGGAAGGATTGCCGCGGCTCTTCTTGGGGGTGCAGGTGATGCGGGGGAGCATGTTAAGGGTGCGATGTTACAATCAATTAAATGTGAGCCCGGACACCCCACCCCCACCAGCACCAAAGCCAAAAGACGCTGCTCTCCTGTTCCCACCGGAAGAGCGGGAGGCCAGGTTTCTCTGCCACCCCTTGGACCCACAGCTAATGATCAAGGCCACTTCCCATCAAGCATGGAATGTGTGGCTTTGTGCTGAGTGTCCAACCCAATCGTGTGACCTTCACGAGGGTCCTCCAAGGCGGGCCCGGTCACCCCCCCTGCTTCACAGACGAGGGAAGGAGCCTCTGAGAGTTTAAGGGGCTCACCCACGGGAGCGAGAGAGCCGGGGGTCCCGCCAGGCTGCCTGAGATCAGAGCTGGAGAGCCTGACAGCCACTCTGAGCCCCCAAGGGACACGTCCCCCCTTTGACACAAAGGCTATTAGTAACGCAGATGTCAAGGGAGTGCGGCGGGGTGCAGAGCTGAGGCGGTGGGGGCTCCAGGACACTGAGGGGATATCAGGACACTGAGAGAATATCTTCTCTCCTAGTTCTGGAGGCCAGAAATCAAGGCATTGGCGAGGCTGCACTTCCTCTGAAAGTTCTAAGGAAGTTCTAGGGAAGAAGCCTGCCTCTTCCAGCTCCTGCCGGTGACTGGCAATGCCTGGCCCTCCCTGACTTGTACATGCGTCCCTCCATTCTCTGCCTGTGTCCTCACGGGGCGTCCTCCTCCATGCGTCGGTGCCTCGGTGTCCGTGTTCCCCTTTTATAAGGACACCAGGCATTGGATCAAGGCCCACCCTGAGGCAGTATGACCTCGCCTGACCTTAGTTACATCGACAAAGACCCTGTTTCCAAATAAAGTCCCATCCACAGGCACTGGGGGTTAGGATCTCAACACATCTTTTGCGGAGACCATTTGACCCACAAAAGTAACTGAGCCAGGAGGGGGCAGAGTGGAGGAGTCGCCATCTGACTTTGAAGGCGACACTCTCCTCCCGACCACCTAGGTCACCCTTCACTGAGGATTTACTGCCACGCCAAGCACTGTGCTAAGGTCTTCATAGACTAACTTATCAAATCATCTCAAAAGCTCCGTAAGATGGGTACTGCCCTTTCTTCGCCAGGTGAGGAAACGGATAGGTACATCGCTTGCCCAGCACACCCAGCTAGCCAGCGGCCAAGCAAGGGTAAGGGCATCCCACGTGCTTAACCACTCTGCTCTACCAGAAGTCACGACATATTAATAAGCATTCATAAAACATTCTACCTCGGGATCCCTGTCTGTCTTCCATAGGCTTCCAAATGAGGTCAGCGGATAAAGGTAGAATTTTGGCACCCGAGACCACAGTGGCACCAGACCACACCAGATGCTTTCCAAACGTGGGGCCAGGGGACACAGGTCCCATCCCGGGGACTTTGCATAGCTTGCTTGCTATTTATTTGTTTGCTTGCTTGTTTGTTTGTTTGTTTGTTTAGGTATGTTTTGCTGAATTTTTAAAACAAAATTTTTAATGTTTATTTTTGAGAGAATGAAAGAGAGCACAAGTGGGAGAGGGTCAGAGAGAGAGGGAGACATGAAATCCGCAGCAGGCTCCAGACTCTGAGCCATCAGCACAGAGCCCGACGCAGGGCTCAAACCCAGGGCTCGAATCCAGGGCTGAGCCACCCAGGCGCCCCTTTACTAAATTTTTATTACGTGCATTCGGTGTGCTTTTCTCTAAAAATTATTTTGTTGAGCTGTCATTCGTATGACGTACAATTCACTCGTTTAAAGGATACAACTTAATGGGTTTTACCATCGTCAAAGTGTTCTGCAAACACTTTTAGTCGTGTAACCAATTTCAGAAGATGTTCACTGCCCCCGAGAGAAACCCCGTGCCCATCGCCCGGTCTTAGGCAATCACTCATCTGCTTGGTCTCTCTGTGGATTGGTCTGGACACTTTCTAGAAATGGGGTCATACAAAACGTGGTCTTTTGTCATTCTTGGGACTTCTTACGCTTAGTGTCAGGTTTTCAAGGTTCATCCACATTGGAGCACGTATTGGGACCCCGTTCCCCGTCGTGGCTGAATGATATTCCATTGCATGATGCCTGACATTCCGTTTGTACATTCACCAGTTGATGGACGTTTCCACCTTCCAGCTGTTATGAATGATGCTCCTGTGAACGTTTATGTACAGGCTTTTGGTGTGAACGGATAGTTTCCAGATCTCTGGGCGGGGGGGGGGGGGGGGGGGGGTGTGCAGACCCAAGCACAGAATTGCTGGATCGAATGAGAACTCTGTGCATAGCCTTTTGAGGGCGGGCAGGCAGCTGTGCCCTTTGACTTTTCCTCCAGCGGCATAGGGTCCCAGTCTCTCCAGATCCTCACCTGCACCTGCTGCCTGTCTGTCTGAAGGCGACCGTCCTAGCGCACGTGAAGCGGTTCTCAGTGCGATGCGATTTGCGCTGCTCTGATGGCCAGTGGTGTTGGGGGCTTTGTAGCCCTTCGGAGATCTGCTTTGCAGAAATACCGTCAGATCGTTTGCTCGTTTCAACCAGGTGATTTGGCTTTTCATCATCATGCTCTAAGAGTCCTCTATTTCAGATGCGAGGGCCGTATCGCGTGTCACATTTGTGTACATTTTCCCCTTTGGCGTGTTACCTTTCCCCTTTCTTGCTGGCGTCCTGTGAAGGACGAAGCGTGTTCGTCCGGATAAGGTTCACTCCATCTACTCATTTTCTGCTGCTTGTGTTCTGGGTCTCCCCGCTGAGGAGCCTCTGCCCAACCCAAGGTCACAGTGCACGTCTGCTTTTCTTCTAAGAGTTTTAATAGTTTAAACTCTTACGTTTAGGTGAACGATCCGTCTTGAGGGAGTTTTTGTGCGTGCTGTGGAGGAGAGGTCGGCCTCCCTCAATTGCATGTGGGTGACCAGTTGTCCCAGCACCACTTTGGAACACATTCTTCTTTCCCCACTGAATTGTGTTGGCCTCCTGGCCAAGAATCAATTGACTATAAATGTGAGGGTTTATTTCTGGACTCTCCCTCCTATTCCATTGACCTCTACGTCTGTCCTTACATACTTCTGATGCTTTTTAAAGCCATCTGGCCATCTCCAGCCTGGCTCTGTTGCTCCCCTGCTGTGTGACTTGGGGTGGGGAGTCCCCAGGAAGTCCTCCTGGGGCCAGTTGCTCGAGCTTCCCTGTGACAAGAAGCTCACCCTGGGCTGGCCGGTGCTCTCAGAGGAAAGGAGACTGTGGCACGCTGTGGGTGATGGAGCTGAGCTCGCTTCCACGAGGCCAGGCCAGAACCTAGGATTTCTAGAGGCCTGGAGCTCTGCTTTCTGGGACCAGATGCTTGAACTCTGTTCTCTGGACATCCAGCCCAGTGCTCCTCTCTGGAAGAAGGAGCACATTGCCAGGGCCAATAATTGGAGTGTCAAGGACCTCTCCTGACCTGGGAAGGAGAAATGTCCACGGCTCCAAAAGCGATGGGGGATCTGAGCCTGCACCCCTCAAAGGCCTGGTGTGGCCGCCATAGGCCTGAGCAAAAAGGAGAAACACAGCTCTTTCTCTCTGAAGGACGCGAGCGGAAAAGCAGGAGGCGGTCTGCAGACCCCGTCTCGGGAAGCCTGCCTGCGTGCAGGACAGCCGTGGGGAGATGTGTATCTCCCAGGCAGATCCAGCTCCTGCTCAGAGTATATGGCGGTCCAGGAGACAGCTTAGGTCAATGAAGGGAGGCGGCTGGTCTGAGAATCCCTGGGGGACCCCAAGCAGGGTAGCTGGAAGGGGAGACTCAGAGCCCTCCATAGCCCACGATGCCTGCCGGGTGGGAAATGATCGGCTCCTTCCTTGTCTTGGAGCCTGAGCGGATAAGCTGCCTGCTGGGCCTACACTAATTACATGAACTGGCCCCAGGCGATTGCAGTGGCCACAGGCTCCAGGGAGCAAGGCTGCTAAGAGGAGGGGGAGGGGGAAGGGGAGGGGGAAGGGGAGGGGGAGGAGACGTGGCGGGTTGGGATCCAAGCCAGAGCCGCAGAGGACTTTGGGGTGCTGACGGGTTGCAAATGCAAACCCCCATGTCCCACTCCCGAAGCCCCCAGGGTCCTGAGGACCAGGCCTGGGCACTCTTGTCTCCCAAGCAAATGTCCATCCAGGCAGGCCCCCCTCCAAACCCCCTCCCCTCCCCCCCCCCTCCCCCCCCCCCCCCCCGGAGAAGTGACAGTGAGTGACCAAAATCCTCCAAATTGAACCAGGAGAAGGCTGGGAGGTCCCCAGTGAAGAGTGAGCCCTCTATCCAAGTAGGTTGATGAGAAATTAGTGTTTACTCCCTTAGAGAGCTGGGGAGTATTTAAGAGGATGAACCTGAGATTCAGGCAGAGGTTTTAAACCCAGTTCTGCAACTCCCGATAATAAAAGCAGCAAATGTTTATTGAGCATTTGCTGTATGCCAGGCACAGTTCTGCCCCGCACCTGCTAACTCATTTAATTGTCCTAACAGCCCTCTAAGGAGGCGCCACTATTACCTTCCGCAGGTGACAAGTGTGAAAGCAGAAACCCTAACAAATGGGCCCGAGGGCACGGGCCAGCTAACAGCTGAGCTTGATCCAGACCCGGGCAGGCTGGCTCCAGAGCCCTCAGCTGAGCCACCACACTACACTGGCAGGTGGTTTATTTCCCCGCCTGAGCCTCAGTTTCCCTGTCTGCTAAATGGGGTTACCGTAGCACCTCCCCTCTTGGGCCCGTGTCCCAAGCTCCTAGTGAGCGCCCCTAAACAGGACCGTTGTTTTTACTTCCCACCCATGTTGTCCTGACCTCCCCCCTGTAAGTGTCAGTGAGGCCAGGGAACGGAGTCAGAGCCACAGGAAGTGACACCAGGCAGCGACTGCCGTGGCATCCCACGCTCGCACTGGTAGAGGAGGGCAGGAAAGAGCGGAGTCACAGCTGTGGTCCCGTCCCACCCCCTCCCCAGTCTCGCTGTGACTTGTCCTCTCCAAGCCTCTTTTACGTCTTCTGGAAACCGGGGCAGTGAAGGTCACTACCCCCACAGGGCTGTTGTGAGGGGTAAACGAGATGGAGAATACAGACGGCACCTGGCCTGGGTCGGAGGGCAGGGCGGGCAGCCGCGGCGGGTGAGACGGCACCAGTCAGCTCGGGCCTTGGGCCGTGGAGGTTGGAAAAGATACGAGGCGTTTCCGAACAGAAGCCATAGGACTTGGGGACCAATTGGAAAGCTGGGAGCAGATGTGGAGGAGATGGCAGGACCCGGCACTGGATGGAGATGGTCCCTGAGAAGTCACCAAGGAGACCTGCGGTCCCGCTTAGCAGACGGTGACCTCAGGAAATGGGCTGAGGGGTGGAGAAGCCGGGGCCGTGATCTGAAGGCTGTCTGCAGGCCTCCGTCCCGATTGCTGGAGCTTCCGAGGGGACAGCTCGAGAGGCAGCAGGGGCCTGAGACAGCTGGCCGGGCTCGGGGCTGCTGGAGTGGGGCTGCGGCCCAGAGGGCCGGGGCCAGCGCGGCCAGGGTCTTCCAAGATGGACCGTAGAGCATGTTGAGAGACTGCGCACGGCCGTCTTGAGCGCCTCAGCCTGGCCAGGGACCTGGAGGAAGGATGCTTGCTCTGCCCACCCGCCCACCCACAGGCCTGCAGCTAACTCAGGTCACCGGCCGAGAGCCCGTTCAGAGAGGGGCCAGACAGATGGGTTTGGGGCTCAGAGGAGCACTTTGGAGCTAACTGGGTCATCTACCAAGGACGGTCGCTTCCCAGTGTCAGCCCCAAAGGCCCGAGCCTGCTGACCGCCTCCTGGACAGGCTTCTAGAACCCTCTGTCGCTCCCTCATGAACACAGCTCTGCAAAGGAGGCACGCCCTTGACCGAAGCCCACTGTGTACTCGGCAACAGGCCCAGCACGTTGTTACCCGCTGCCCCACCTCTGGTCTCCCCGCCCCGGACGGGCCCTATGCTGCCTCAGTTACAGTGGGTACTACATGCCCTACACAGAGAGGGCAGGGAAGCTTCCCAACGTCGCACAGCAGTGAGTGAGATGGGATTTGAGCTCAGATCTGCGGGAAGGAGGAGCCCCCCTTTTTCCCGCTACACGAGGCTGCCGGGAAGACGGAGGGACGCCGCTCCTCTCCGAGTGTGGGGCCATGGGGCTGCCACAGGGGCCTGGGCCACGTAGCCTCTCAACAGAGACAGCAGGGAATACCTGGGCCGCATCATCAGCCGCTCCTCCAGCCGTCTGGGAAGTCAGCAAGATCAGTGTCCCCATTTCACAGAAGAGAAAACAGAGCCTGCTGATAAAGGGAAGCCTAGAGTAAGAACCCAAATGTTCTCTGACTTCTTCCTCTGGCGGGGAGGGGGCCCAGAGCCCTGGGCTGGGGTGGAGGCAAGGCCTCTGAAGTGCACGCTGGGTGTGATTTGGAAAGCTGCGTGACCTCTCTGATCCGCAGACGAGGCTGGAAGGAGCAGACGGCTTAGCCAAGCGTCCTGTGCTGCTTTGCACGTCTTGTCCGTAGGGCCGTGGAGCTGACGTGACCGGCCTCTCCCTGGCGGAAACAGACCGTTTGCCCATTGATTCCTTATGCACACACGTCCCTCTTCACCCAATATCATAAGCCCCCACCATGTGCCTGCCTTGGGGGAGCGACTGAGAGAGATTCATGTTCATGTAGGTTGGCCAGATCATACTAGAATAAAGGTGAATTTTTTTTTTCAACGTTTTTTTTTTATTTATTTTTGGGACAGAGAGAGACAGAGCATGAACGGGGGAGGGGCAGAGAGAGAGGGAGACACAGAATCGGAAACAGGCTCCAGGCTCTGAGCCATCAGCCCGACGCGGGGCTCGAACTCACGAACCGCGAGATCGTGACCTGAGCTGAAGTCGGACACTTAACAGACTGCGCCACCCAGGCGCCCCAATAAAGGTGAATTTTGCAGCCGCCATATGCCACACTTTTTCCAGTATGTTAAGTATGTTAATTCCTCTAAGCTTCACTACTTTAGGAGGTAGGGACTTGTAGCATTTCCATTTTGATAATGAGGAAACAGGCCCAGAGAGGTTAAGTAACTTGCCCGAGGTCACCCAGCAAGCGAGCGCCAGAGCTTGTTATTCAAACCCAGACCGCCTGGCTAAGGAGCCTGTCTGCAGCCTCTCACAGAATGGCCCTCTGTGCCCTCTTGAGCCAAGCGGTAGAGAGTCGCCTGCTCCCTGAACCGTCCAGGCAGGTGGCTGCCGCCTCCTGAGACCCTCACCAGCTCCCTGGACTTCCTGTGTCTCACAGACCAGGAGGCTCAGTTCTTGTTCTGGGGTCGTCTCTCTCCACCTACTGCCTGCCCCTCTTGGCCGCGCCCCCCCACGTCCCGCCAGAGCAGGCCCGCAGGCGCATCATTAAACCTTGACAGGTGTTAGGTCAGTGCGATGCTTTATCCCCTTCACCACCGGGAGCTGGATTTAGTGTCTCCGGCAGAAGGTAAACTTCGCGTCCCTGGGACAGGCCCCTTAATTACAAGTGATATGTGGCCGTTGAAGCTGCGGTGCCTCGGGCCCAGTGATTTAAGGAGCAGGCATGAGTCTGAGGGTACAGGTGTTAACAGAGCTGTATCGGAGCTGGGAAAGAGGGCAGGGGCGCCGAGGGAGGCAGTGAGCCGGCCCCTGGAGCGGGGTCTGCTTCCTGTGGACAGACGCTCCTGGGGAGAGGGACCTAATCCCTCCCTGTACAGAAGGGGACACTGAGATCAACTCCGCAGGTTGCTTTGCCCTGGGAGTCAGCGGTCCTGTCTCTGCCGCCAGCTTGCAGGGCGCCCCTGGACTCAGTTTCCCCATCTGTTACCTGAGGAGGCAGGAATACCTCACGCGCGCTCTAGGAGTGATCATCTTAAAAGCAAATAAGTCCTAATAATCACAATAACCTTCACAGCAGAAACTAGCACCGACCGAGGGCTTATTACATGCCAGGCGCTGCCCCGGGTCCTTTACGAACACTCTCGTGGTTGATTCTCACCGGTGCCGGGGGGAGAGCGGTTGTACGTATCCCCATTTCAAAGACGAGGAGCCTGAGGCTCCGGGAGAGGCAGCAACTTTCCCCGAGATCCCGCGGCTAGCAAGTGATGAACGGAGACTCTCAGCCCCTGTCTCTGCGTCCAGAGCAGAGTCCCTGCAGGATAGGGGAGTCCCTGAAGGACTCCCCGAAGGACAGGGGAGACAGAGAAGAGTGCAGATTTCCAGAACCGAGCAGAAGGCAAGTGAAGGTAAGGGGAGGGCTAGGTTGCAAGCTGTGGGGGTGCCCAGGGAGAGGGTCTCCTCCAGGAGGAGGCATCAGGAAGGCTTCATGGAGGAGGTGGCATACAGCTGGGCCTCGTAGGCCGGGCTGGGGGCAGACAGGACAGGGACATTTCAGGCAGAAGCAGCCCTGTAGGCGAGGGTGTAGGAGCAGGGAAAGCTTGGCAGGTGGAGAGCACTGCTGTGTGGCGGGACCCCAAGGCCTGGGTAAGGAGGGGACAGTCATGACAACGGCTGACCTCTATTCAGTGCTGCAGGTGCCATGCCAGGGTCTAAATACCTTACAGAAACACCTGTCACATAGATACGATGATCCCCACGCTACAGATGGGAAACAGGCATGGTGGGGGGAAGTGACCTGCCAAGGTCACCCAGCTCGCAGGTGGCAGGACCAGGATACAGCAGCTTGGTCCCCGAGCCCGTATGAGGCCAGCTGCTGGGCCCGGTCCTGGCATGTCAGGCTACCGCGGGCCCTGCCTGCCCTCCGTCCACCAGGCCTGGCCCCGGGCAGAGAGGAAAGGCGAGGCCAGAACAGGGCCCTGAATCCAGGGAAGTGTGTCCAGGGAGGCCATGGGAACTGGATGGGCCTGGGGTTTGAGAGCAGGAGTTTGGGTAGAGAAGGTTTTCGCTGGGAATGATGGCCCCAGCCACACCCTCCCAGCTGACTCTCCTGTGGACCCTGGGCCCATCAGAGGACAGGCCCCAACTCCTGAGGGCCGCCGTCAGGGAGGGGCCGGCCCTGCTCTGCTGACCAGTCCCACCGCCTCACACACAGCTGCTCAGGACCGTCTCCCCCTCTCTAATCTCCAGCCCTCCTGCTGTAGCTTCTGCCCAGATCTGAGCCGCAGACCTCAGCAGTGACCCAGCCCAGCCCCGTTACTGCCTCACAGCGGAAACAGATGCCCTGAGAGACAGCCCGCAGCATGTGAGACGCGGGGCCAGGCGGTGCACTCAGGGTCGTGAGCCTGGGCGGAGGGGCTTAAGCCAGACGCGGTACGAAAGCTAGCCTTGGTCCTTGCTAACCGACTAGCGGTGGACCACACTACCTTTGAAAACCTCCGTTTCCGTCTGTCAAAGGAGAGAACTACCCCTACTTCCTGGGATGGGTGAGGCTCTAATGCATTAAAGCATTTACCACGGAACCTGCCCCCAGAATGACCACCAGTGAGTGGAGATGTTGGTCAAGTGCTCTCCCCACCCCTCACCCCCACCCACTGTGTGCCTGGGGACCCCGCGGGCCCTCAACTCTGGGTGCAGGGGGATGCTCACTGAGCAAAGCCTCCTCCCAGTCACCCCTGCAGACATCAACTCATCGCATGCTCGCTGAGGGCTGCCCTGTGCCCCCCACTCCCGGGGCCCCCGGTCAGCAGGATGCACAAGTGTCCCCAGCATGAGGGCCTCTCAGGCCGGTGGCCAGAATGAGTGGTGTAGGCAAAGGCCAGCCACTGGCCCAGGCCAGCGATAGAGGCTGCTGTTCACACATATGATGGCCGGTGGGGGTATGGTCTCACCAGTACCAGGCATCCTGCAAAGCAGGAGCTCGGTTCACCCTCACGATGGCCCCGTGACGCCCAGGTACTGTGACGAGGCACTAACACCTGTGACCAGGTACTATGGCAGTCCCCGCTTTACAGATGAGAGAACCAAGGTGGGAAGGAACCTGGTGAGGGACGAGGTTAGAGGGGTCAGAGATGAATAAGTGGCCCAGGCCCCGCCCATGGGGCCCTGGTGAGGCGGCACGTGCTGGATCTCTGAGACCTATGCCCCCCCACCAAAATCGAGCCCCTCCACCCCAGCCGAGAGTTGGTCCCGTTGGGAATGAAGCATGGCTCTGCCTCACCCAGCTCTTTAAAAAGACACAATCCTTGGGGCGCCCGGGTGGCTCAGTCGGTTAAGCGTCCGACTTCAGCTCAGGTCATGATCTTGTGGCTTGTGAGTTCGAGCCCCTGCGTCGGGCTCTGTGCTGACAGCTCAGAGCCTGAGGCCGGGGTGCAGAGTTGGGGCCCTGCTGGGAGCTTGGCTGGGGTGGCACCTGCTATGTTCTTCAGTCCCCACGAGCACCCCATGGGCCAGTGACTCCAGAGTCACCCTTGCTCTATGGGTGAGGCCAGGAAACTAGCAAGTGCCTAAGGAGGGCGGTGGCTTCAGGCCAAGTGCCCCGGGCCTGAGAGGGGAAGGCCAAGGGTGAGCCCTGTTCTGAGCCCCCGAACACAAAGGCCCCGGTTCTTGGGGGTTCAGTTCTGCTGGAAAGGACAGAGGTTTTTGGGGGGAAATGGGGGGGGCTTCCTCCAAACTTGTTCTCTAAGCTCTAGCCCACTGCTCTCTGGTGGGCGTGGGGGTGGGGGAGAAAAGTAGAGAGCAGGCTGAACTTGAACTTGAGCAGAAAGAACTTGAGCTGGATGCCACTGCCCCTGGCCAGATCTCGAACGTGCTTCCCCACCAGCCAGGGCCTCCCCAGGCTTCTGCAAGCTTCCACAGGCGTTTTTCATATAGCTGCAAATATGGCACCTGCTGAAATCGCCCATGTGTGTAATATATACCTCTGGGATACATTGAAAACATCCTCCGAATAGCCAGCCTTGGTGCTATTTAAAACGGATTCATGTCACACCCCATAGATTTCGTCTCTGCAGAAATGGCACCTATCATGGGCCTGAACACATTTGCTCTATTGCCACATAAACTACAATGGCGCGGCTCGCACGGTGGCTGCAGACAGGCTGCTGGGCAGAGGCTGCCTCCAGCCAGGAGACCCCAGGCAGGGGGAGGGTCCACACGGGACTGGTGGCCTAGGAAGCCAATCAAAAAAAAAAAAAACAAAAACGGGGAACATTGCCAAGCAGCCAATCAAGGCATGAGCCTGAAGTTGAACTGCTTGTGGGGTGGGACTTGGGGGTTTTGAGGTCCTTTGACTCAGGGCAGAGAGTTCTACCCTTGCCCTGTCTGCTGGGTCCAGGGAAAGCCGAATAGAGGTTCCCTAACTCTGCCTGAATCTTGCTGTCCCAGCCAGCAATAATTTTCTCTGTTCACCGAGCACCTATTGTGGCCCCAGTGAGTCTTAGTACCCCTAACTTAGAGATGAGCAGACCGGGGCTCACAAGAGTCAAAGAGTGGTTCTCACACTGAGCTTGCATTAGAATCTCCTGGAAGGCTTCTTAAAACCCAGAAGCCTGGATCCCACCCCGCCCCCGGGGTTCTGTTTCGGCCGGTCTGGAAGGGGGCTCGGGAGTTGGCAGTTTACAAGTTCTAGGTAAGGCTGATGCTGCTGGTCCGGGGAACACACTGTGACGGCGACCAGGTTAAGCGCGTCGTCTACGATTCTGCACCTGGCGTCCCCGCCGCCCCTTCGAGTGTGTCGGAGCGTGTGCGTGCGTGTGCGCGTGCGTGCGCGTGCACGTGCGTGCGCGCGCGTGCGGGATTTTATTTCTCCGTCAGCAGTAACCCGAGTTGGGTCCTGCTTGTCCCAGCCCCACCGATTCTCCGCCTCACAGGCTGCGCCCCCCCCACTCCTCCGGCACCCCCCTGCTTCCCCCAGAGCAGTCAGCCAGAGCCTCCAGTTGGGGTTGTTAATTTTATCTTCCGCCACTGCGTAAGCACAGCAGCTGGCAGGGGAGGGCCGAGGCAGGTGAACCGATGCTGCCAGCCAGCTCCCGCGGAGGGGGGAGGCCTGGGGGCGGGGGGACGGATTATGCCCGCGGCCACCAGAAGTCCCCTGGTGACCCCATCCGCTCAGAAAGGCCCCCACCCCGGGGCAGGGAGGGTCCCGGGCAGGGCCCACCCACACTGGCAACGCCCTAGACCTAGGTCCCCATCCGTCGATGGCATCGGCGCGTGGGTTTCTACCCAATGTCAAGTTGGAGGGGGTGGTGGGCTCGGCTGAACAGCTGTCGCCCCTAGAAGCACAGACGCGGCGTTTGTCTGAGTCGTCGCTGGTGGTGGCTCCATTTGGGGGCTTTTTGTCAGGCCTTTTTTTCCCTGGGCTGCTATTACTCCTCAGTTCGATATTTAATTTTCCCATAAACCAAAGAGTTGTTCTTTTCTCCTCTCTTTTCCTGCTGGAGGCCCCCGCCTACTGGTGGGGTCTCCCTCTTTCTTGGGTTCCTGCTAGGAGGGAGGGCCTTGGGCGGGGCCAGAGACTTCAGCCCTTCCAAATGGGGCAGGGATGGGGGGGCACGACCCTTGGGTCCCTCCCCCCGACTCATTCGTTTGACCAATAACTACTGAGCAAATCCTTGTGTGTCCGGCCCTCGGGATGTGACCTTGGGATGTGACCATAGATAAGCGTCCCTGCCCTCATGGTGCTTGCATTCTAGTGGGGGTGTCAGATGCAGAGGCCTTGGGGTTAGAAGGAGCTTAGGGTGTTCACGGACCTCCCCCCAAATTCTCAGTGCGTTCAGAGCATGGCGTTGGGGAAGGTGGCCTTGGTCAAAGCAAGGCAGGGCCCACAGCATTCCAGGGTCTCGAGGGATCCCTTCCGCAAACGGGCTCTGTGCTTGCCTGGGCCGGGAGAAATGAAGGAAGGAGGGAAGGAAGGAACAAACAAAACAAGAATTGCACTTGAACTCCTGTGTGGCAGGCCTGCGCCAGCTCTGAGGTTAGGTGGGCAAAAGACGAAGCTCCAGACGTCCGGGAGCACAGTCTCCTGGGGAAACAGACGTGGACCCGGGACAGGATGACAGGCACCTGTGAGAACGACAGCTGTACAATGCTCCAGGAACCCAGAGGATAAGCCCTGACCGAGTCTGGCAGGGTCCTAGAAGGCTGCCGAGGGAGGCAGTCCCTAAGGCCAGCCCTAAAGGATGAGGCAGAGTTAACCAGCAGAAGGATCGCTTTGTGCAGGGCACGGAGGAGGTGAGCCAGCTGCAGAAGGAACCTTGGGCAGCTCAGTGTGGAGCAGGGTGGCTGCCTGGAGGAGGTGCTCCTTCGAGCAGCGTCTTGTAGAAGCCGGAGAGACCGGTGGAGAGGATGGAAACACACTGTGATAGGAGACCCCCCCCCCCTCCCAAAAAAGGAAGAAATTAAAAATAGGGAACGTGGAGGGACATTTGTATTCACACATGGACACTTTTATATATTAAGAGGGTGGCTTTCTGTTTCCTTGCAATTCGGTATTATGACTGGTTGCTGATTGAAGGGAAGGCAGTCAATAGAGCAGGCATGCTGAGAGAAAAGAATGGATTTTTTGCAAATAATATAATTTTGAACTTCTCTTCCCCCCCCCACCCCTCCCCACGTCTAATTGATTACCACCCCATGATAAATGACATTCAGAGCAGGAATGTGCCCAGCACCGTCACACTGCGGTACCCAGAGAACAGGACGGATTATCCCTCCCCCAGACAAGGGCCACTCCTGGAAGAGAAAGAAATTGCCTCAGCCCAGGAAGGGGCGTGGGCAGTCAAAGGGGTAATATAAATAGTCCCTTTCTGTTCCTGCAGCTTATAGAAGGTTTGTGTCCATTTTCTCATTTGATCCTCCTCTCAAAAATCCTGGAAGCAGAAACGTTGGCAGGGTGTGTTTTATTGAACCCATTTTATAGATGGGAAGACTGACACCCGGTGAGTCAGCTGACTTGCCCGTGGTCCCATGCGATGTTGGTAGCAAGCAGGGCCTGCACCGGAACCTCGGTGTGGCTCTCTCGGAGCCGGGACCCCGGCAGGCGCTGGAGAGGACCCCACAGGCGGGGAGAGAACCGGACTCTAGGAGATGCAGCTAGACACGGGCCTGCTGGGGTTTGTATGAGGACAGGTTTGTGTTCCCAAATTTCAAAGGCCACCAGACGATTTACAGAGCAGCGAACGATCGCAGTATCTTCAAAGTGAGTTACGATGACCAAAACAAAGTTCTGCTTTCAAGATAAAGACAGGCAATATTTCAGAGTTAATTTCATAAAACTGATCACCCGACCATTACCTCACTGTGTCGATGTTAACTGTGAAGGAGAATATAACGGCATCCCTGGACGGTCGTGGGACAGAGGCAGCAGAAGTTGGCTGTGGCGGCCGCTGAGACGGACGGGCAGGCACACTTTACCTGTCCCGATGCTGGACAAAATGGGTCCAAGAAACTTCCAGCAGCAACCCTCTCTGCTTAAGACAAAGAAGTCAGACAAAACTGAGACGTTGACCGGCTGGACTTGGGGACAGGGGATCCGGGGGAGTTCGGAGGTGGTGGTCTTCGTGCGACCATGGACGTGTAGAGCCAGGCGGGGTTGGGGGGCGGGGTCTTCCTACTGCCCAGGGCCGGCTGTGCGCTAACGTGTCCGGAAGTGGCTTGTAAATCCCGAAGCTCCGCCCATATCCGGGCTCTTACTGCCGTGACCGCAGCCATGCGTCCGATGCAAACACACCTGCTCGGTGTCTCTTCACCTGAGGACGGTCCTTTCAGGTAAACGGTGCAGGTGGGTGCTCCCCGCCCCCCGGGAGAGCCCTGCCTGCCTCGGCACAGACACCTCTGAAGACGCACCCTCAGATCCACAGGAATGAGACACTCCTGGTGGGTGCACGGGACCCTGGCCCGGAAGAGTCGGGGGAGAGACTGCTGAGCCAGGGGTCTTGGTGGATTCTTTGCCATTCTATGCCACGTGGGTCACAGTCAGGTGGCCTGCTTTATCGTGCTGATTCCAGAGCCCAGCTTGGACCTCGGGATTGTTCCTGTCCAGGAAGCTGCATGGAAGTTATGCTTGGGCCGCCGCTGGCCATCTGCCTTTGGCTGGACAATTGCTCCCGGGGCCGCGGGGCCAATCCCAGGGGGCACATAGGGGGCTGCTTGCTGTGACCTCGGCCAGAGATTGTAAGAAGGACAGGTGTGGGGATGAGCGTGGGGATGGCGTTGGGGTCTGGGAAGGGATGGAGGCAGAAATAAGCGTCCACAGTTATTACAGCTCTGCTGTGTCATCGGCCGTACAACCGAAATCTGTTATTGTCTTAGGAGCTTGATTAACTGTACACATCGCTAACACCTGCTCGGAAACATAACGAGGGACAGGGACACGTCTCCCAATCAGGGTCTGCGTGGGCAGCGTGCGTGACGCGGGTGCAGATCTCCGGAATGGGGATGTGGGCACGCACGAAGGTGCGTGTGTGTGGGCGCGCGTGCGTGTGATTGGGGACAGGGGCGCCCATGCTCTGCAGAGAACCCTGGCCAGGCTTTGGAAGTGCTGGGTGCCAGTCTGGGCTCTGCCAACGGACTTACGGTGTGACTGTAGGCAAATTTCCCCCTCTCTGACCTCAGTTTGCTTACCTGTAAAATGGAAGTGTTGTCCAAAAGAGACCCCATGCAAGTCCCATATGTAATTACAAGTTTTCCAATCACCACATTGAGAAAAGCGTTGCAAGGTGAATTAGTTTTAATAATATATGAAGTCCAGTAGAGCCCAAATATAGCTTCAACAGATAACCACTATAAAATATTAGTGATACCTTTGACATTCTTTTTAAAATGGCTTTCGAACTTCAGTGGGTATTTTACGCTGACAGCACACAGGAACTCAAAAACGCCTTTCGAGTGCACAACAGCCACATGGGGTGAGTGACTCCTGCTTTGGAAGGTGCCCGGTGGCACCTTCTGGGCTTCTCACTTACCTGTGAATGCCCCCGAAGGCAGAGACCTTTCATTCTCCTGCCCAGTAGCAGGGAGCCTCCAGAAAGACTGTTAGTAATGAATCTTGCTAATAAGTGCCGATGACACGTACAGGGTGCACTTTCAAAACACCTTTCAGGTACTATGTCACTGAATCGTCACAGGTACCCTGTAATCCCCTTTTGTGGAGGTGGAAACTGAGGTTCAGAGAGGTTAGGTAACTTGCCCAAGGTCACACAGCCTGTGAGTGGGACAGCTGGTCTTTGAACTCTAGGTAGGCTGATTTACAGCCCACACTTTTAACCACTGTCCTGTCCTACCTCCTGATAATAGCGATGCAAATAATAATGAAAACTGCTAGACTTCCCCGCCCCCCCACCCCAGGCATCTTGTAAGAATCATCTCTGCTCCCCAGAGCAGTCCAATCAAGGAAGGTTCTAAGGGTCTCAATGAAAGTGAGAAAGGACGAGAGATATCGAAGGTGCCTTGTGCCATTTCTGAAGTCGGATTCTTGGAGGGTATACTTACATGCGTGCACACGACCACGAGCGGTGCCCGAGTTTTACGCCAAAGCTCGGATTGGCGTGGTCCCTTCATCTCCGGGGTAGCCGAGTTAAGTAGAGCCACCCACAGGAGAGCTCCCGAGGGATCTGGGTCACAAGGCGTCCGTGAGGGTTCCCCGTGGCTCAAACGTGTCCACGTGGGGCTAAAGGCACCCACAGAAACGAGCTCTTTTCTTCTTTCCAAAGACCACGGAGGCGCAGCCTCTTGTCAGAGCTGGGGCTCTGGAGTCGGGGCGCTCAGGTTCAGATCCTGACTCTGTGAACCCCGGGGACGGCCTCCCGCACCTCTTCAGTTTCCCGTCTGTGAAATGGGAGTAAACACACCCACCTCGGAGACTGATGGGGAGGATTGCCTGCGTTCACCCAGGCTCAGGGCTTAGCACAGCTCCTGGCTGCATCGTGGGTTCTTGCTGTGGGGCCCCAGGTGTTTCACTGGAGTCTTAGAGTAAGTTCACGGCAGAACCTGGGACTTCTGGGTAATTGAAGCGCTCCGTGTGTGTTTCCCCTCGCGGAATTCCTACCCCACTTACCACCTGCTTTATACAATCTTACACTTAATTACAATTCTGCATCTGTTGTTTTCCCATTGTTTCCTGTTCATGCCGCTTCCCTTGCCAATTGCACAGCGCGTGGTGGCTGCGCGAATGAATGAATGGCTCATACCTGGCTTCCTTTCACCAGACCTCAAAATAGAGTGGCCAGGCGGCTGTCACCCCCACCCCCCAGCCTGGGAGCTTCTCTGTTTTATCACCAGGCGCCTGGCACCATGCCCGGCACCTAGTAGGTGTCAGGAAATGTTCGTTGAGCTTAATTAAACTTACCTGCAGTGAAAACCCCCTGCAGGAAGGAAAGGCCCCGGCTCTTCATCCTCTCCGTTTCCCCCCGCTGCGCTTGACCCCAGGCTGGGTAAGCCAAAATGGACAGCCCTTCCCAAGTGAAGTCCTCAGATCCTGGCTCCTGTCCTCCTGAATGCAAGGGGACTGCGGAAATAATAGTGTGAATCCGAAGAATAGCAGATTCCTGGGGCGCCTGGGTGGTTCGGTCGGTTAAGCGTCCTCTTTCGGCTCCGGACGTGAATGTGGTCCGTGAGTTCGAGCCCCACGTCGGGCTCTGTGCTGACAGCTCAGAGCCTGGAGCCTGCTTTGGATTCTGTGTCTCCCTCTCTCTCTACCCCTCCCCTGCTCATGCTCTGTCTCTCTCTGTCTCAAAAATAAACATTAAAAAAATTAAAAAGAATAAAAAAGAATAGCAGCTTCCTACCATGTGCTAAGCCCTTTCACACTTAGGAGCTGGCCCCTCCGTCACATCCATCTGCCAAGCTTTACTCCCATTTAGCAGATTGGGGAACTGAGGCTCAGAGCTTTGGTAACTTGCCCCAGGACGTGGAGGTTTGGCGACCTGGCTGAGATTTGGATCCAGAGGTTCCCAATGGCTCCACGGGTGTCCTTTCCACTACCCCACAGTGCCCACCCAGGAGCCCTGGCTTTGTCACGCCAGCCAGTGATTGCTGAGCAGAGTGAGCCACCAACTTCCAGAAAGAAAGGAAAGAGGCAGCTCTTGGCCCTAAATGCCTCTCAAAGCCACCTACTCTCTGTTGCCCTCACCCTGCTCTAAATGGACAGCCCGTCCAGCCTGAGTCACACTGTGTGTTTTCAGCGTCCAAAATGCAATCCTGATCGTGGCGCTGCTCTTGCTTAAAACTTTCAATGGCTCCCCAGTGCTCTCAAGACAAAGAAGAACACGCATGACCAGTGGTGTGCTGGGAAACCCCCTCTCGGGGGGCTGGGGCAGAGAAGAGAACACACAAAAAGCCTTGGTTTGTGGTGGTGGCCAGTTTCCGTGGTGTAAAGCTCCCTACTGTGGCCGATGTCAGGCTACCAGAGCAGTCCTGGAAATGGCACATCTGGGTCTCAGGCGCTGCTAGGAACCGGCCCTAGCGCACCACTGCAAGCGGTAACCTATGGTCAGTGGCTCTGCTTTGCACCCCGCACACTTCTCAGGGCCCCTCCGCCCCCATCCCCAGCTCCTTGCCCTCCCCCTGCCGCCTGCCGGGGCTGACATGCTCCAGACCTCCGCATACGCTGTTCCCTCCAACTGCCACACTTGTCCTTTATCTCGGGTTGCTTCCTCGGGTCACAGAACTTGCTCAGACTTGGGCAGGGGCCCCTTTCCTCCTGTTACACCTCCCGGCACCTGATGCGCTTCCCACGTTTAACTGTATGGTCCCTTGATTCATGCCCTTCTTCCCAGCAGGCTGTAGGCCCCTTGAGGCTGAGCCCCTGTCTGTGTGCCCGGCAGGGACATCGTCCCGACTGCAGTTGGTGCCAGTAACACCACCTAGAGTCATGCAACCCTCCTCCCCTTCCTGCTCCCCGCACCCAGCACGGGACCTGGCCCATCTCAGGGGATCTCTTCCTGAATCTTCCACTAAACCTTTGTTTCGCTGTCCTTCCCTCTTGGGTAGCTCCCCCCACCTCCATCGAAGTGATGGCCGCAGACATGCCCGCCCCCTTCAGCCGCTACCAAGCCCAGAACTTCACGCTGGTCTGCATTGTGTCTGGAGGGAAACCAGCGCCCATGGTGAGTACCTCTGGAGTGCCCACTTCCTCCTCCGTCCCTGCCGGGCCACCCTGCTCTGTGACTTGTCCAGCTGCAGATGTCACCGTGGCGTCCACTTTGCAGAATAAAGGGGAGAGGGTGAGAGCCCCTGCCTTGAGCCATCTGCCTTGGTCTGACCCCATCTACTCATCTGACCCACCCTTGGGATCTTGCTCCCAAGATCCCAGCACAGAACCCCACTTTTTCTGGACCCTGGGGTCCCAGAACTGCACAGTGGGTCCTTAGGGAAGCCCAGCATCAAGCAGAGCCCTGCCCCACTTATCGGACAGAATGGGGACAAATGAGGCCCAGAGAGGGGAAGGGACGGGTCCAGAGTCACCTACAATGTTCTTGACGGACGTGGGACTCAAGTTCATGCCCTCCAGCTCCAATTCCACTGTGGAGGGAGGGAAGGGAGGAAGGCTGGAAGGAAAGTAAGAGAGAGAATTCCTGTTTGGACCAACTCCGACCCACCCTAACTGCTTTGAGGTCCGCCAGCCCAGCTCATGCATTATCGCCGTGGCCACTTCAAGCGGTGGGGGCGCTAACATAGAGAACTGGGTTCTAGCCCCTGCCCTGCCTTAAGCAGAAAGATTCCCCTCTGCTTCCCAGTTTCTGCAAAGAGGCTTAGGGAGTGGACAACATTAACATTTTCAGCTTTTTTTTAGGAGCACCAGGACCTCTTTGGTCCAAATGAAATACACGCAGCCCCACGTGTAAGACATGTAAGAGTGAAGGAAGGTCAGGTTGCCCTTATGGAGCCCTGAAGCACCTGTGTGGAACCCTTAAGATTCCCTGAACCCATATTGAGAATCCACACGCTACGTGCTGTGAAGGCCCATCTCCCTGCACCCATACCTCATGGTCCCAAGGAGACAGATAGATAAAAAGGCAACTTCAACCCCAGCGATTGGTGAGAGCAGGAAATGGTCCCCAAGTTTCCCCCTTTGGAGCCCATAAAGAGGTCTGGCCTCTCTAAAATCAGACAAGCTGGTCTTTTTCTCCAAAGAACGACTTCTTTCCCAGAGGACACAAAGAAAGTCTCCCCACGGCCCTGGGGCTGCAGGAAGACTCCCCACCCCCAACCCCTGCCTGCTCCTGCCATTTAAGATATGGCAATAAAATGTTCAATATTCATATACACATATATATAGTTGCATATAGATGTAAAAGACATTTCTCTCTCTCTCTCCACACACACACACACACACACACACACACACACACACACACACACACACAAGATCCTTAATTCCCCGCGTTCCAGGCATCTTACGTTTGCCTGGGACATCAGAACTTAAAAGAATTCTTTGGTATAAATTACAAACCTGCTTTTGAAGCACTTTTCAAAAGAAAACGAAAGAAAGAAAGAAAAACCCAAAGCAGGCTATTATGTGCATATGAGATCCTTCGCTGGAGCTATAAACTGACAGATTCTCCGGGTCCCACATTTCATCCCCCCCTCCTCTCCCTTCCCCTCTCCCACAGCCCCCCTCCTCTCCTCCCCCACATCCTCCTCCCTCCCCTCACCTTCACCAGCATCCTGAGAAAGCTGCTTCCTGCCCTCCTCTCTCCCTGTCTCCCATCGATTTATTTACCTGATTTATTAAAAAATACACCCAATCCCCACAGGCCTCTGGGCACACGTACCAACATAAAAGACAGCAAATTAAATTAAATGCCGCCTCTCAAAACTTGGGTTCCCCATTAGAGAAAGCGAGAAGATGTTTGCTTTCACCCCATCCCCACACCTCGCTCTCTCCCACACATGCACCTGTTTCCTTCCTTCTGGTTGCAAACCTCCAAAACGCACCCACGGAGATCCCTTCCTCTGCATCCTTCTTCGGATGGCTCACTTCCTCTCAGGCGCCTTCCTACCTTCTCCCTCGTCCAAATGCTGTCCCCAGGTGGGCACAGACCTCTCCCTCGCAGCCCAGGTGGCTGCTGGGGCTGCGCCCTGGGCCCCTGTTTCAGTACATTGTTTCATTGAAGCATCCGACAGCCCCCAGAGCAGCTGTCCTTACTCCCCTTTACAGGTAAGGAAACTGGGGCTCCAAGAGGCTCACCTGCTGGTAAGGACGGAGGTGGGCTTGGCCTCTGCCACTAGGAGCTGTGTGTGTCCCCCTCGACCTGAGCTGGCTCAGAGTACCTCGGGTGCTGCAGGGAAAGGAATGAGGGAGAGTCCATCCGGAAGGAGGAGGCGGCCTTGGAAGAACGGGCATTCTGTGGCCAGGTCCTCTGAGGTCCCTCCGTCGGTCATGAAATGCTTACCGCACCCTCCTTGTAATTTCAGGTTTATTTCAAACGCGATGGCGAACCCATCGATGCCGTGCCCCTGACGGAGCCGCTGGAGGCAAGCTCTGGCCCCTTCCAGGACAGCAGGCCTTTCCGCAGCCTCCTGCACCGTGACCTAGATGACACCAAGATGCAGAGGTCGCTGTCTCTGCTGGACGCCGAGAACCGGGGCGGGCGCCCCTACACAGAGCGCCCCGCCCGCAGCCTGACCCCGGACCCCGGCGTCCTCCTCCAGCCGACCACCGAGAACGTCCCAGAGACGGTGGTGAGCCGCGAGTTCCCGCGCTGGGTCCACAGCGCCGAGCCCATCTACGTCCTGCGCCACAGCCACACCCCCGGCAGTGACGGCACCGTGGAGGTCCGTGCCTTGCTCACCTGGACGCTCAACCCGCAGATCGACAATGAGGCCCTCTTCAGCTGTGAGGTCAAGCACCCAGCGCTGTCGATGCCCATGCAGGCAGAGGTCACGCTGGGTAAGACTTGGTGGGTGCCGCTCTGCGGGGACCCTGCAGAGCTGGGGAGCGGGGAGCCTTGGGTCCTTGGGTCGCCGGCCACCTCGGACGTGGGGAGGGGTGGGGCACGGAGGCGTCCGGGGCAGGCCCAGAGATCAGGGCCGGGGTTCTTAAGGAGGTTTGCTGAGCTGGACTGGGGAACGTGGGTGGTCACAGGGAGGTCAGGAGAGCTTGCTGGACGGGGTCAGGAACACTAGAAATCAGGGGAATTTGGTCCGTCAGTATCGCGAATATGTGAGTCGGAGAAGTTTGCTGCGTGAGTAATTAAGCAGAGGAGGGTTCAAAGGTGGACACTATGGCCCCAGAGCCTCGCTCTTAGCCTCTCACTGTGCCACATCCGTGGTCTCGGGCCGCTGCCCCTGAGTACTTTCGCGTGTCATTCCTTGGAGACCTCACGAGCTCCCCCTACTGCCCGGCCCTGTGCTAGGCGCTGGGACCTCATCAACCCGCAGCCTGCCCCTACCACCCTCTCCGGACCCCCGCGCTTCCCACTGTCCTTTGGCGAATGTGAACCTCAGGATGCCATCTGCTCCGGGCTGGGAGGCAGAGCAGCCTCACCCCTTCGCTTTTTCCCCCAGGAAAGCTGTCCCCTGCCCCTCTTGCCCAAGCAAAGCTCCGCTTCCCTGGGATGGTGCCCTGCCCCACCCCCACCGACACGGGGAAAGACCAGACAAGGACTTGAGAGCAGCTGGAAAAGTGAGTGTGCAGCTCACAGCTCGCATCGCAGTGATGAGGGGGTGCTGCCCCTGGCCTGCCCCACCCCCTTGCCCTCCCGCACCCCAAGCCAGATTAAGGACTCACCTGCCCGGTCCCTGATCGCAGCTGGTTCCCTTGACCGGAGCCGTGCTGGCGTGCACTCCACCGCCCCCCCCCCCCATCGGAGCAAGGGCAAGGCCCCTTCACAGGCACTGGGCATGCGCGGTCACGTGTGTGCACCCCCGGGGGAAGCGAGGAGCAGGGCACACTGCAAGGCTGCCAAGACGCAGGTGCCAAATCGGGCGGATGACACAGACCCCCGCGTTGGCTTCCCATCCAACCTTGGCTGCCGTCTGTTGGTGGGATCTCAGGCCTCAGGTCCCCGAGCCTCAGTTTTCTGACCTGTTGAATGGAGAGAATAATTGTAAGCTCATAAATATCAGGAGCCAGGCTCCCTGCAGGATGATTTGCCTACAAGTGCTCCTGGCACAGGTGCAGTGAGCTTATGGGGCAGGGAGAGACGCTGTCATTATTCCCGTTTCACAAGTGAGGGGAGCCAGCCAGGCTTGGAGTAACTCTCCTTAGGTCAGCCAGCCAGGTCCGACCCTAGGCCCACATTCTTCACCACTGTGCCATCTGCTGGGGCTGTGGCCAGGGGAGAGTGCTATGAGCTGGGGGGCGGGGTGAGGGAGAGTGGAGGACACCCTGCTCTCTGGCCACGGCGGGGAGACAGTAGGATGGGCAGGTGACCTCGGGACACAGAATCCAATCATCTGATCAGGACTTTGAAGGTCAGGCCAGGGCGGCCCAGAGCCTCCCCGCGATCTCTGCTGTTCCCTCTGTCGGGATGTCCTCCCCCAGCTCAGACACTACTCCCCACAAGAAGACGGATGCCTGGTGGTCCCAGAACCCATCTCAGTAGATGGCGACTACGTTCTTCCCATTGGCGGAGCCTGAACCCTCAGAGTCGCTTGCTTTTCCCGCTCTTTTCCCATGCTCCGCGTCTAAGCCAGCCTCAAGAACCTGCCCCCACATCTGCCGCTTCTGGTGGTTTCCTCTCCGACCACCCAGTTCCCACCTGGATTTCGCAGCCTCCAGGCTGGTCTTTCCGCTCCCACCCTCATCCATTCTGCTCTTCGTGCTGATTGATCGGCTTAAGATATAAATCAGATCGTGACACACATACATACCCACCCCAGCCCTTCCAATGGTAGACGAACAGATGGACAAAACAGAATAGAATTCAGAAATAGAACCCAGGGAGACAGTCCATCTTGATTTTTGACGAAGGCCCCAAGGCTGTTGAATGGGGAAGGAGAAGTTGTTTTAACAGACAGCCTTGAACAACCAGAGACGCTTAAGGGCAAAATGACCCCAGTCCCCTATCTCGCGCACACACAAGAATTAATTTGAGATGAATCACAGGCCTAAATGTGAAATCCAACATCATAAAGCTTCTAAAGCGACGCATAGGAATCTGGCTTTGTGACGTCGAGGTAGACCAGGAGTTTTTCCAAAGGTCACAAAAGGCACCAAATGAAAAATTGAACACTGGTAAATGAGACTGAGTCAAAATCCAAAGCTTCTGCTCATAAGAAGGCACCTTCAGGAATACATATAGAGGCTGAGAAGAAATACGCTCCCTACAGATTTATGACAAAGGATTTGTATCCAGAATATATAAAGAACTACTACAGATCACGAATGGTAAGACAACTCCATTAAAAAAAAAAAGAAGAAAGAAAGAAAGAATATGTCCGAATGGCCCATAAGCATATGAAAAGGTTTATAATATCATTAGTCATCGGGAAAATGAAGATTAGGACCTCAGTGGGGTACCGCCGCACAAGCAATAGAACGGCTAACGTCGAAAGAACGGGTAATGTCAAATGCCAACAAGGATGTGGAACCATCAGAACCTTCGTGCGTCGCCGGTGCGAGCATAAACCAGTGCCACCATGTTGGACGATTAGCACTTGCTTTCCCAGATGAAAACACCCTTACTTTATGACCTAGTAACTTCACTCCTAAGTGTTTACCCAAGACAAATGGAAACATTATGTCCACAAACGTTTGGAGGTGAATGTTCACAACAACGACAATAAAAACTGTAAGGAACCCGAATGTCCGTAATTGGGAAGGTGGGAGAACAAAACCGTGCTGTCGTCCTACGATGAGCTACTTCTCATCAATACAGATGAACTCCTGTTAGTCGCGACCACGTGGACAGAGCTCAGAAAACATGATACCGTGTGCTACACGCCAGACGGCACAGAGTACACACTGCGGGATTCCGTTTATACGGTAAACTTCTAGAACATTGACCAAAACTCTCCAGTGAGAGAAGTCAGAACAGCGTGTACCTATGGGGGGTGGGGGGGGGGGGTGGAAGGAGGCATAAAGGAACCTTCCGGAGGGATGGGGGTGTTCTAGAGTTTGATTGGGACGGTGGCTACACAGGTGTTCGCGTTAGGATTCGCTAAGTTGTGTTCAGAAGAGTGCATTTCCCTGCACAACTGCCATTACATTTAAAACCAAATCCCAGTGATGTCCATACATTACCCCCCCTCTGCTCTGTCCGCTCCAGCCACGGGGTCCTCTTAACTCTTCTGTGAATGCACCCAGCTCGGGCCCACCACGGACTTTGCACCGGCTTTCCTTTCTGCCTAGAATAATCTTGCCCCAGATATTCTTAAGCCCTCTGTCCCTAAGGCCCCTGTTCAGATCTTCTACTCAGAAAGTCCTTCCTTGAACACCGTATCTCAAACAGCCTCTTCCTCCTGGCTCCACCAGCTGCTTATCTCACTTTATTCTCTGGCATCACATTTCGCTCAACCTGCAGGTACATTACGTGTTTCCTTATTCCCTGGATCTCCCACTGGAATTTAAATTCCGTGTGGGCAGGGTCTCTACCTGCCTCGTTCACACGGTACAAGGCTCAGAATGATCCCTAACATATTACTCAGTAAGCACCTGTCTAAGAATTAAGTCATACTTTTCTGGGTTGTTGTGAAGATTAAATAAGGCAGTACATATCCATCCAGTGCTTAGCATAGTGACAGACAGAGTAAGCACTCAGTAAATATCAGCTACTGTTATATTCATTGTTATAGCCCCAGCATTGCCCTGCACAGTAATCGGCACAGTTTAGGTGAACCACAAATAACTAGATGTATAGAGCAGATGAATGAGTGGGTGGGTGGGTGGGTGGGTGGGTGGATGGATGGATGGATGAGTGGGCGGGTGGGCAGATGGATGGATGCATGGGTGAGTAGGTGGATGGATGGATGGGTGGGTGGAAGGAAGAACAGATGGATAGATGGACAGAAGGGTGGATGGATGGATGGATGGATGGATGGATGGATGGATGGGTTAGAGAACAGGTGGAAGATGGACAGAAAGGTGAACAGATGGATGGGTGGGTGGGTAGGTGGATGGATGCATAGATGAATGCATGGGTGAGTGGGTGGATGGATGGATGGATGGATGGATAGATGGATGGATGGACGGACGGACAGATGGACGGATGGATGGATGGAAGAACAGGTGGATAGATGGACAGAAAGGTGAACAGATGGATGGGTGGGTGGGTGGATGGATGGATGGATGGGTGGATTGGTGGATGGATGGATGGATGGATGGATGAATGATGGATAGATGGATGAATGGATGGATGGGTGGATGGATGGGCAGATGGATGGATGGTTTTAGTGAACACCCAGAATTCCTGGGGGAAACCTAGAGGAGCTTTTCCATGAGATTTCACAAGGCTGTTCTTGCAGTGGAATCTCTTCAGGAGAGATAAGGAGGGCAGCTTATATCATCAGGATCGTTTATACTCCCCTAGACAGATGCACACCACTTTCCATTTCACGTTATAGCCTCCCATCTGTGCTCCATTATCATTTTCAGAGTAACTCCTCAAAAAGTGTACTAACCTATTGTCCCCCACTTACAGGTAAGGAGACTGAGGCCCAACAAAGTTGAACTGATACATCCAAGTCATGCTGTCAGAGAGCAGAAGCCTAGGCCCCAATCCTGGGTCTCTGGACCCCCACTCTTTCTGTGTATCCAGCGGTGGAGGGCAGGGAAAGCCCAGGGGCTCAGAACATTCCTTTTGGAGACTCTCAGTGCTGTGTTCTAGGAGCAGGTGGGGGTTGGGGAGGCAGAATTTGACTGCCAGGAGCTGCTGGTGGCTCTTGGTAGGGGTGTGAGTGGGGAGGGTGACAGCAGCTGGCCTGGCTTGTGGAAGCAGCATCAGAAGCAGCAGTGACAGGGGCGGGGGTGGGATCTTCCGCCAAGGTGCTGGTTGGTCAGCAGCTGCCAGGATGGCGCTCAGAGTGAGGGCAGGACAGACCCCTCACCTGCCCCCCTTCGTCCCCCAGGGCCAGCTCCACACAGGAGCCTCTGGGAACCTGCAGCTCAGGCAGCCACGGAGAGAGTCTGGCTGCCGGAGTGAAAGACAGCACCCCTTCCTCCCCACCAGCCCTGGCCTCGGGGCCTCCCTCGGAAGACCCATCGAGCCCTGCTCCCATCACTTCCTTGCTGTGCGGCCTCCGGCAAGCTGCAGCCCTCCAGAGGGCCAGGTGTATGGCCTGCAAAATGGGTTTCATGCAACCCTGCCTCTTAAGCACCCTGAGGATGGGGCGATAGGCCTAACAGGGAGTCTAGAGCATGTGAGGTTTCCTCCCACCTCACTCGCTAGGCCCTCCGCTGGAAGGGGCGGCCGCTAGCACTGGGGTGGGGGGCGGGGCAGCAGGGGGCCCGGCAGGCGGGGCTGTTCTCATTGTTCCCATCATGCACCTGGGGAAAGCCCGGTGCAGTGACCCAACCAAGGCCACGCACGCTAGACCGGAATCCGCCCCAGCCTCCCTCCCGTCTGGCGCTGGCTGGCGGAGGCGGCCCCGGAAGCCGTCCCTGCGCCCCCACTCCTCCCATCCGTGCGTCCCTCAGCCCCACGTGGCACTTCAGACGCCTGGCTCGTGGTTTAATTAATAGTCCTTTCGTTTCCTTCTCAGAGAATGAACTTCGCAATGCCAGGGAGACCACCCACATCTGCGGGCTGCTCTGATTTCCACTTGGAGAGCTGAGCGGGGAAGGAGAGGCTGGGGAGGAGGCAGGGGTGGGTCAGGGAGAGCCCAGGCCAGCCCCAGGGCCTGGGACACAGCTTTTCTCCTGCCGTCACCCCCGGAAGATGTTCGCAGAGAAGGCACGGGGTGTGGCCCTCTAACCAAAGCCTTGAGGCCTCCCTCCAGCTGGGGAGGCCTCTCCCCCATGCCCCCTGACCTTCGGCCTCAGTGCCCACAGGACCTGGCTCCTCCTTACCCCCCTGGAACCCTCCTCAGGAGTTTCGTGTCTCAACTGAAATGTCACCTTCTTTGGAGGAGACTCTGGCCGGCACTCACCCTCCGTATGAGCAGAGCATCTGCATACTGGTTTCCCGTCTGTGCACTCGCTTGTGCGTGGAACGTGTGCCCGACCCAAGTGTGAGCTCCCAGCGGGCAGGCACCTGGCTTGCCCACACTGCGTGCCCCCCCGCACCGCCCAGAGCCTGGCACGGGAGTGGCTCACTAATTGCCTGTTGAATGACTGAATGAGTCTGGGGGAAAGAGCCTCAGGAAACATGGGAAATTAACCGTGTGGGTGACAGTGGATAAGCCCCTTTGTTACTCCTGCACCTCGGTTTCCCAATCTGATCCTGAGGGGACGGGCTCAGAGGTCCCGGTGGCTCTCCCAGCCCTGACATTCTCTTGTGCGGAGGACGGCAAGGCCCCGGGCGTCTTGTCCCCCAAGCTCACGATATAAAGGGCCTTGAAAGAAGTGATATAGGAGGTGAGGAAAGAGGCAGGGAGGACAAGGGCCGACAGGAGGAGATGGTCCCCCACACACACCTGTCTAACCCCCCGTACCTCCAATCTAGGGATTCCAGAAAAACCCCACTGGGCAGATTACTAGAAGGAGCATCGGGCCAGAAGGGAGACAGCGGAGTCTTGTCCTGGCTCCTACTCACTGCGTGACCTTCGGCAAGTCCCTTGCCCTCTCTGGGCCTGGTTAACCCAGCCGTGCAGGGGGTGATAACGGCAGAGTCCCGCCTCATGAGGATTTAGCGTGGGTGGCAGTTTGGGGTATTTCAAGCCGTCGCAGCTGCTGGGACAGGCTCCCTGCCACTAACAGCCGAGTCGTTTGTGGGGTAGACTTCTCTTGGGCGTCCCCACCTCCACCGTCCCCTGGGCTTCTCTGACCTGACCCTGATCAGCCTTGTGCTCGTCTTTCATCCGCACCGAGAGTGAACCCCACAGGGCCAGGGGTCGCGTTCTGTGCACCACCACTGAATCCCAGGTCTCAGGGTCGGACTGATTGCAGGGGCTCGGGGACTGAGTGTGCGTAAGAACGCAGGCGTGGATGGATGAATGGGCATCGTCAGAGCTCCTGGCTCAGTGGCAGCTCCCCCCACGGATGCTCGCTGCTGGACTGGAACTTTCTCTCCCGCTTTCCCCGTGCCTCCTGTCCTCGCTCAGTCTCCCCTTCTCCATATATACGCATACCTCTCTGACCTGGCCTTCCTCTCCCTACAGTTGCCCCGAAAGGACCCAAAATCATGATGACACCCAGCAGAGCCCGGGTCGGGGACACAGTGAGGATTCTGGTCCACGGATTTCAGGTCGGCCTCACTCCGAGCATCTGGAAGGGTGGTGGGAGGTAACAGGGACACCACTGGTCACTGGTATCCCTCTAAGACACTTCCCTTGACCTCAGTCCCCCAGCCGGTGAGGCTGAATGGCCTCTGATGAGGAAGGGCAAGGTTTTGCTCTCCATCCAGAGCCCAGCGCAGACCCAGCTCATGGACTTGGCATCCTTTCCGGCCCTGGAGTCCTTCTCTTGCTGGGGTTCCGGGCAGCCACTCCTGCCCCATCGGATGGCAGCGTGTGTCCAGCCCCGGCCAGGCCGTGCCTCTGACCCCTTCCTGCTCTGGCAGAATGGTTCCCCTTGTGACCCAACGCTCCCCCCCCCCAACCCCCGACCCACAGAACGAAGTCTTCCCGGAGCCCATGTTCACCTGGACGCGGGTCGGAAGCCGCCTCTTGGATGGCAGCGCTGAGTTTGACGGGAAGGAGCTGGTGCTGGAACGGGTTCCTGCCGAGCTCAATGGCTCCATGTACCGTTGCACAGCCCAGAACCCCCTGGGCTCCACCGACACACACACCCGGCTCATCGTATTTGGTACGCTGCCCTGAGCGGGGGTTGGGAGGGCGACCAGGGGTGGCGCCCTGGCTGGAGCCATCCCAAGGACGAGGGAACGGCCGGGGCCCGGGTCCCCTAAGTTTGCCTGCGAGGATGCCTCACACAGAGGCACCAGAGTTCGGTGCTTGAAGCTGGATCTCTGGGTTCGGATCCCGGACGCATCACTTCACAGCCGGGCAACCTGGGGCAAGCCGCTCCACCTCCCCCATTTCTCCGTCTGTGAAGCAGACCTAATGCCACGTCCGCACAGGGGCTTTGGGCTGCCCCGAGAGGGCGCCCGCGATACCACACGGCAGGTGCTGGAAACGGGAGGGTTCCTTTACGGAGCTCTGAATGTCACCCCAAGCCGGTTCTCTTTCCGTCCTTTCCAACAGAAAACCCAAATATTCCAAGAGGAACGGAAGACTCCAATGGTACGTCCTCACCCTCAGAGCTTCTCGCTAAAACCCAAGGGATCTGCAAGGGTCCAGGCAGCCCCGGTCTCCCCAGCGGCCCGTTCGTATACCCTTGCCTTTGCCTCAAGCCTCAGGCGGGCGGTTGCCCTCTGGTTCAACAGAGTCTGGGTCAGGGGTGGTCAGGAATGGGTGCTGAGGCACTAAGGGGGACTCAGCACCCTGAAATCAGCCAGTGGGGGTTTCCAGGGACCTAGCGTGTCCCCTCGCCACCATCCACAATGACTCTAGCTCGCTCAGCTCAGAGAACTTAGCTGCCCTGGCCCTAAGAGGATGTGTCGCCATTGACCATGGGCTTGTGCCCCCGGGCTCGGGACCACTCCACAGGGCAGCGGGGAGCACATTCAGGTGCCTCGGCTGGAGACTCTTATACCCCCCTCCCTGAGCTCCTGCCCAACCTGAGCACCGGTCCACGGGACCCAAACACCGCTCCCTGGCCCACCAGCCCTTTCCTCCCCACACTGGACTGATCTCACATTTCACAATGGAGGCCCCCACACCCGGTCCCCACTGGATGGTCCCAGTGGCCACCAGGGAGCCTGAGCTCAGTCCAGCAAGCCCGGGGCAGGGAAGGGGTCACGCCCAGTTTGGTGTGACAGGTGGCAGAGCTTGGATTTGAACCCAGTGCATCCCGTGGCTGAATCCAAACTCTGCTGGGGCCCCTTTGAAGCTCTGCCATCCGGGATCCGTTCCTGCCCCGCCCATCGGGGTCCGCGGCCCTGACCCTGACCCCGCTCCCTGCCGCCCTGACACAGGTTCCGCTTCTGGCCCTGCTGGCGTCCGGCTCACCTTGGTGCTCGCCCTGACAGTGGTCCTGGAGCTGACGTGAAGGCCCGGCAGCCGCTGCCGCCACTCCACCCCGCGCTGACTTCGCCGCGATCGGTTTTCTTTTCTTTTCTAAACTATTTCCAGTCCGTTCTTTGTCTCTTTCTGTCTGTGTCTTGGCTTCTTCAACCAGTTTAATTAAAACGAAACAATTTTCCCCACCTTAGTCTGCGGCTCTGAATTCGTCTTTTGTTCTGTGGCAGCGACTGGCACTCCCTGGCCCCCAGTGTCAGGACAGGCCCCGGGGAGGGGGTGACAGAGGGGACAGAAGGCACGCTCCTTCCGGGAAGAGGAGCAGAGGTGCGGCTTACTGTCTCGGTCCAAGCGACCAGATGCGAGAAGTGGCCGGAGATTCTCAGGAAATGCAAGGCTCTTCGGGGCCGAGTGTAACAGTCAGCTGTTGCCGCAGTACTGCTGCGTAACAAACCAACCCAACCTCAATTTACGCAACAACACGCATTTCTTAGTATGCTCGTGTTCACGATGAAGCTGTTCCGCTGGTCTAGTCCGAGCTCAGTTGGGCAGCTTTGCTTCAGGTGACAGGTCGACTGGGCTGGACTCTTGGCTATGGTCGGGTTCAGGTCTCCACCACACGTGTTTGCTCTAGGCCCAGGCTACAGGGGCAGTGGCTCTCCGACATTTGATGCTCTTACGGTGGCTCACCAAAGCTCAAGGAGCAACCCAAACCCACAGCCATAGGCAAGGCATCTGCCTGTCGTGTCTATGAATGCTTCTTTAGCCAAAGCAAGTCACCTGGCCAGAGCCAACATCAATCACGATCATGCAAAAGCCAGTGGCAGAGGTTCCAGAACTTTCTACCCCACCATGAGAAGATTCCCTGTGCCATTCGGCTATTAGCTCAAAGGGAAGGACTGAGAGACCCTGGGGAGAGTTGGGGTTGGCCCCTCTGAGCTGTAGCCAAGACTGAGGGTCATCGGGGGGACCCCACAGAGGACTGTATTAGTTTGGATAGGGCAGGCCATGTTGCAGTAACACAGTAACCCCAGAGTCTCACTGGCTTAGCATAATAACAATTTATTTGGGGTTCATGCAGGTCAGGCAGCCCTCTTGCATGTTGTAGCTACACTAACCAGAACATGGGGTCTCTGGAATCTCCAGGGTGGGGGAGGAGAGGGCCGGAGGCTCGCCGCGGCAGGCAGGACAATGGTCCCCCAAAGATGTCCACACCCTAATCCCCGGAACCCATGTATATGTTACTTCACACGACATAAGTCATTTTGCTGATATGATTAATTTAAGGATCTTGAGATGGGAAGATTCACCTGGGTTATTCCAGGTGGGTCCCATGTCATCCCAAGGGTCCTTCAAGAGTGAGGCGAGAAGGTCAATGTCCGCAGCAGGAGGTGTGACAACCGGAGCAAGGGACTGGAGTGAGAGGCCAGGAGCCTACCCATGCAGGTGGCCCTGGAAGCCAGGAGGGCACCGGAGCAGATTTTCCCCGAGAGCCTCCCGAAGGAGCTGGCCCTCTGCGATCACTTAAGTACCAAAAGACTCTTTCGGACTTCCGATCTCCAGGATGCTACGGGAATAAATTTGCCTTGTTTGGAGCCACGAAGGTTGTGGTAATGTGTTACAGCAGCCACGGGGAACCCACCCGATCACACAGGGTGTTTTGAGGGGCCAGGCCTGGTGGTGCCACAGGTCACCTGTGCCCACCTCCCATCGGCCAGACGTACTTACGTGGCCCCAGCTAACTGCAAGGAGGCTGGGAAATGGGTCTCCTGTGTACCCTGGGAGAGGAAATGCAGTGGAGAGCACAGAGCGTTGTGTCTGCCATGGAGAAGCACAGGACGGAGGGGGAGGGGGGAGGCCCTGTCCCCCGGAGTGGCCCCCACCTCTGCCCCATGATGTCACTGAGCTCTCTGTGCCTCTCCCAGGAATTGTGCTGGGGAATTGGGGGGGGGGCGTCCCTACCAAATCTCCAGACCCCAGACATGCCAGGCTGGGAATTAAGCCGTGGCTTTGCCCCCCTTGCTGTCTTCACGGCCCCTTTGCCTCTGGCCAAGTCAGGACCTGGATGGCCAATTCTATTCATTTCCATATTGCCTCCCAAATCTCTACCCCCCTAACTTCCCTGCAATTCCAGACTCAGAAATCCAACTGGCTACAATTGGCCCCTCCCCGCGTGGGTGTCTAACATGCCCCTCCCACTCCCTGGGGGCTGAAACTCAGCTTTGGATTTGCCTTCCTGTACATGCTCCTCCTCCAGACTTGCCCTTCTCAGAAAATGGTCCCCATCCACCCTGTTGACCTAGTGAAACATTTGGCTTTTACCCGTCCACCTCTTGCCTTCGTCTCTCCACGTCCGACCCGACAGCCTGTTGGGTTGACTCTCAACTCTCATCCTGAATTCACTAGCCTCCTTCTCCACGGCCAGCCCTCTACGCAAAGCCACCTCTAACCTGGGACACTACCTTGGGTTTCTTATCCGGTCTTCAGCTTCCCCTCTTGCCCAGCCCCCCACCCACAGCAGCCAGAAGGATGCTTTTAAACAGAAATCACCCCACAGCACCCTCCAAGTCAGAACCCTCCAATGGTTTACTAGAAACTGCAGTTTCTAGTAACTGCACAGACTGAATGTCTCTGCTTTCCCCAAATTTATGTGTTGGTACTTAATGCCCAACGGGATAGTATCAGGAGGTGCTGAGTTCATGAGGGTAGAGGCCTCATACATAGGAGCAGTGCCCTTAGAAAGAGACCCCCAAGAGCTAGCTTGCTTTTTCCACTGTGTGAGGACACGGCGAGAGGTCAGCAGTCCGCCTCCGGAAAATGCGGCCTCACCAGAACCCCTGATCATGGATGCCCAACCTCCAGAACCGTGAGCAATAAATTTCTGTTGGTTCGTAAGCCACCCAGTCTGTGGTATTTTGTTATAGCAGCCCCCACTGGACTAAGGCACTGCCATGCAGGAAATAAATCCAAAGCCTTTACAAGCCACATGGGACGCAGCCCCGCCTGGTGACCCGGTCTCATTCACACACATCCCCCTCCGTTCACGCTCATCTTTCCGTTCCTCAAACTGTTCAAGCCCACGTCTGCCTCAGGACCTTTGCCCTACCCTTGGCCAGAATGGCAGCCTTTGAGCGTGGGAGCCACGTCTGTATCATTCACTTTTGTGTCCTCAGTGCTTGGACCAGAGCCTCACACATGGCAGGTGCTTAACAACTATTGAGCCAGTGAATGAATGAATGAAGGAAGGAAGGAATCAGCACCTCTCCAAGACCTGCTATGGACCGGGTCCTGTCCTAGGCATCCAGGCTGCGGAGATGAGCGAGATGTTCTCTCTACCCTGAGGGAGCTCATGGTCTAGAGAGGGGAGGACATTTACCTGACTAACCAAGGTGACTCAGTGGGATGAGTGTTCAGCACCTCCCCAGAGCTCTGGCGCACTGAGGTGGGAGAGATCCATTCTGCCGGGGTGGGAGAGATGGGTCAGAGGAAACCAAAGAGAATGGACACCAGAAGGAAAGAGAGAGGCTGGCCAGGCAGAGAATATTCTAGACAGAGAGAACAGAATGAACAAAAGCTTAGAGGTAGGACAATTCACTACGCACTGAGGGGAGAGGCAAGTAGTTACATCAGCACTTCCAAAAGTACATCAACTTGTTCAACAAATGTTTATGAAGTCCTCACCATGGGTCAAGGAGCACGAGAGCTGCAGATTCAGTAGGAACACCGTGGTGCGGCTCTTGTATCAGTTATCGATCGCCACAATGCTGCTGTATAACAAACATCCCCAAATCGTCAACATCAACCACCATTCCATATTTTCGTCACGCTGCGAGCTGAGCCAGGCTTAGCTGATGGAGACTGGGCTCCCTCTTGTATCTGCAGTCAGCTGGGGGCTGCCTGGTCGAGGGTCACCTTCACTGACATGACCCAGCTCTGTCCCGTCTGTCATCCTCCAGCAGGCCAGCCCACGGAGGGCCGAGGAGCAAGAGGGAGAGCCAAAGCACACAGGCCTCTTGTGATCCAGGGGAACCCGCACTCCGTCACCTGTACCACATTTCACTCACCAGTGCAAGTCACAAGGCCAGCCCAGCTTCAGGGGGCAGAGAAACAGACTGGACTTTTTGTTGAGAAGAGCTGCAAAGTCCCATTGCATACTGTGTGGACACGGGGCAAGAGGCAGACGTAGGGCCATTTTCTGCCATCTACGCGATCCGTTCCTTTGGTGAATATCTGCCTACCTGCCATTTGGCAGGTTGATAGCAACACTGAAGCAAATGACTTTCAAGGGTTGGGGGCTGTCAGATGTTCATCGGGATAAACATCCAGGCCGGATCAGCAGGCCACAACCACATAGTGCCACCGGCCTCCTCACCCTACTTCCTTCTTCCTCGAGGCTCTGTTCTGTCTCACATGAGCCAACCTGCCCCCTCTGCTGCCTGCCAGCCATCTTACCTAAGCCTCTGTCACACAACGCCTTTGCCTGTTTTCTGGAAAGAATAAAAAAAAAAAAGATTTGTTCCCACTCTTTGCCTTAATAGAGGGAAGCCCATGTAGGCATGAAATTGGAATTGCTTTGCCCTATTAGCAGCACGGCTGTTGGCCTCCGCTGACCCCTGAAGCGCGTTAGTATCTCAGCAGCAAGCGGACGGACCGCATAAAGTGGCAGGGGACACGCCCGAAGAAAGCCAGCTGAGTGCCACGAGGGATGGGGGCGGCCGCCCGCTCTGGGCTCTGAACTTGAGGACTTCGTGGCCCGAGCAGACTGGAAAGGGTGGTTTCTCCGAGCTGGGGTCAAAGGGGAGGAAGGCGGGCTGGGTAGGGCGGAGCCCAGCCGGAGAGGGCGGGTGGATTCTTCATTTCTTTACCTGCTTGTCTAGTTTCTCCACTGACGGACACTGAGCTCCCCCTGGCCCAGGCCGTGCCATCAGAGGGCTCCCGTGATGCCCACTGATCGCGGTGCCTGGCTAGCCAGGCAGGTGCAGAGGCCCCTTGAGGCCACTCCCATCCCCCCCACCCCCAGCCCATCGGCCAGGCTGGCAGCCCACCTCCTCCTGGTCCGCGGGGCTCTCCGAGTTGGGTGCGTCAACGGCAAGTGCTCACGGCTGCCACTCGCTGTCTCTTGCGGTGGCTCCGAGATGGGACCACCCTTCTGTGGCCTGGGTTCTCAAGCTGTGGACACCGGGGGTGCCCCCATCACTCGGGTCACAGGAAGTGGGAGAGGCACATAACATTCACCCCGCTGCTGCCCCTTCTGGGGAGGAGGGCCGGGGCCAGCTCTGCTGACAGTCCCTTGCCACCATCTGCTCTTTTGCCATGGGGACCCTGGGGGGGGGGGGTGTCACATGGCTCCTCTGCCCTGTGCCTCCGTAGACTGGAGACAGTCCCCCTTCCTGCTTCTGCCCTGGCTGAGCCATTGGCCAAGCAGGAGCAGATCTGGAGACCCGCCTACACCGCCGGCCTCTCTTCCCAGGCTCACAGCCTCCTTGTCCACGGGGAGATGCGGACAGCCCCTCCTCAGGGCTCTGGTGCCACACCGAGACAGGAACCCAGCCTTTCAGAGTCGCTGTCCTGAAAAGCTGTAGGATTTAGGGGATGTACAAGTATACACACAGCTGGGGAAACAGAACCAAAAATAAGGGCCTGGGGGGGGGGGGGGTCTCTGCCCCTGCGGGGGTGCTGACAGCCCCAGACGGTCCCTCAAGCTGGATGCTCACCCATCCTTCTCCAGGGCAGCACGGATGGGTGGCCAGCGTCAGGGAGACTCAGCCAGGAGCCCTGACTCCTGGCAAAAAGGAAAGCTGGGGCGGGGGGGCGGGGAGGGCTGGTGACCGAGGAAGCCTGCTTGGGACACTGTGGTCAGGTTCACCCTAGGATCAGAGATCTTGGGGAGACAGGAGGCTCCACAGAGGGACTTGCAGATGACGGATGGAGGGGGCAGTGACGGGGGTCACTTGGAGGAGACTCTGGAAGAGGACCCTCCCGTCCAGTTGGGCTCTTGCAAAACAGAAAGAGACCAACGCCGGGACTGAATGAGGTAAGGAGAAAGCTGAAGAGTCAGGAGCGGATGGAAATGAGACGAGATAGACGACAGACAGACACGGAGACAGACAGATAGAGAGGAGGAGGGGGCGGGGAGGACACAGAGACAAAGAGGGAGAGACAATAAGGAGAATGAGAGAGAGAGAGAGAGAGAGAGACAGGGACAGAGATGGAACAAAAGAGCCTGACCCTGCAGCCCAGCCAGGAAAGTAGAGCCACAGACCAGAGCGGGGAGTAGAGTTTTCCAGAAAGCACTTAAGCTGTTATGTCAGCAATTACGCCCTGGGCCTCCTCCGGGAGCGACAGCCCTAAGTGATAGGTGGAAGGAAACAGATGCGCGAAACACATGCATTTTTGTCAAACGGGCTCAACTGTCAGCAACAGGCCGAAATGTCAGCACACACAGCGGAGTCCCCGGCTGCCAGCTGCACTGACCTTGGGGCGGAGCTTCCCTGGCCGCCGCCCGGACTCTGCCCCTTGATCTTCTCCCTCTCCCCACCCGGGCCCACATTCCCCCCTCCGCCTCGAATCCCACTGACCCTGGAGTCCCCAAGGCCACAGACAGAAAGCATTTTGGAGGAGTCCTTTCCTAAGCTGATGCCCACACCCCACCTCCTGCAGGAACTTCCTTCTCTGACCCAAGGGAAAGTCCTTTAAATCCCAGACAGGGGGGATGCGACTCCGTAAGAGGGGCCCCCAGAGCGGCCAAGCGCACAGACCGGGCCTGGGCCCGACGTCCAGTTCCGTCGCTATCGCTGTGACACGGGCACTTGACTTACCCTCTCTGTGTCTCCATTTCCTCTTCTGTAAAGTGGGCCTGCCAGGGTTCACAGCATTCATCCCAGAGAGTCAGATGAAAGACTGGGGAGCTCTTACTTAGGATGAGGCCTGGCATGGCCGAAGTACTCCGCGAGCGTTAGCTACTGGTATCCTCACAAGGCACTAGGGAGCCAGCGAAACTTTCGAGCCAGGGAAGAGAGCATCAGAATCGTGGAAGATGCTCAGAAGCAGACAGGAGAGTACTGCCGGGGGAGAGTTCTAGATCCTCGCTCCTCGGTGTGGTCTCTGCACAAGCAGCATCAGCGTCCCCTGGGAACTTGATAGACGTGCAGAGCCTTGGGCCCCACCCCCGCCCCCCAGACCCACTGAATCCGAGGCGCTATTTTAACAAGATCCCACATGCTCGTGGGCCTAGTCAAGTTTGAGACGCCTGCTCTTGGCACAGGGAAGCCAGTCAGGTGCTTACTTAAGTAGCTCCCGGGAGAGCTTCCGTGAAGGTCAGCGGTGCCGGCTGGAGGGGAAGGGTGTGCGAAGCCTTGATTATGTGCCACGCACTGGGCTGGGGGCTTTAGCCCTTGGAACAATGCTGTCTGTCCCCCACTTACCAAACGCAGGGACAAAGCTCAGAGGCGCCGTGGGACTCGCCCAGGCACCAACACGCCTTGCGCAGCAGCACCGGGGAGGCGTCCAGGGGCGATCCCAGGGGCGGGGCCAGGCAGTGGGGCTGGGGGAGGGCAGGAGCCTCAGGAGGGGCCCCCAGACCTCAGGGAAGGGTGGGTAGGGAGGGCGAGGGAGCCGTGATCACGAGCCAGAGGTCCTTTGGTCTGCACAGCCAGAGATGGAATAAAGGGTCCGGAATGAGAACACAGGGGGACGTGGTAAGTTTGACGCTGGACACCCTGAGTGCGCGGAAGGAGGGCCGTGCTCCGGGTGACTTCCGGCAGGTCTGGGGCTCAAGCGGGGCGCCGACGTGGCCTCCTCTGTCTGGAGAACAGCAAACAGGCGTTAAGCGCGGACCGTCTGCCAGGCGCTCCAGCGTGCTGGCCCTGTGGACAGGTGTCCCCCTATCTTACAGAGGCGCAGGTAGAGGCTCAGAGGGTGAGTCGTTTGCTTAAGGTCACACAGCCCACGGGCACAGCTCTGAGATCTGAGGCCACGTCTGCCGGGATAAAGCACTCGTGATCTTTCCATTGCGCCAAACCACGGATAACCCACGCTGGAAGTTTGGGGGGGGGAGGGGGAAGGGAGGGGCTTAATTTAGCCCTTCGCCCCAAGGCCTAACGGACCAGTTCCCGGCCCGAGGCAGCCCAAGCCCAGGCCCACGGAGAGCTACCAGGCGGGGCTGGAATGTGAACGTCACCCAGAAAGGGGCTTCATTGTGAGGAAGATGTCCTCGGGGTTGGATGGCACAGGGCGGGGGCGGGAATGTTCTGGAGCCGGGCGGGAAGAAGCCCGGGAGCTGCCCAGTCCAAGCGCGCCCCATCCACAGTGAGGGCCAGGGATGCAACGACCTTGGGGGTAGAAAGCGTTGCGGGTTCAAACTGCAGGCCTTGCCGGGGCGCCTGGGTGGCTCAGTCGGTGAAGCGTCCAACTCTGGGCTTGGGCTCGGGTCATGAGCTCACGGTTCGTGAGTTCAAGCCCCACGTGGAGCTCTACGCTGAGAGGACGGAGCCTGCTTGGGATTCTCTCTCCCCCCCTCTCTCTGCCCCTCCCCCGTGCTCTCCATCTCTCAACATAAATCAACAAACATTTTTTAAAAATAACTGTAGCTTTGCCGTATTCCCACCGCGGGACCTCGGGCCAACCGCTCAACCTCTCTTAAAGTCTGTTTTTCCAACTGTGAAACGGACCGAGGCAGATGGTTCCCCTAAATATTCTAATGATCGCAAGCTGGCCGGTGAAAGAGGCAGTACCGTGCGGTGGTTAGGAAGGTTAGCTTTGCAGCCCAACTCTGCGGGGTTCACATTCTGGCTTGGCTTTTGACTAGCTGTGCGACCTCAGGCCACTCACATACCCTCTCTGTGCTTTAGTGGCCTGTCTGCCTAATGAGGGTAATAACCGTACCTGCCCTTAGGGCCGAAAGGCAGGGGATATAGAAAGTACTTAGAACGCTGCCTGGCGTGTAGTACGTGCTCAATAAATATTACCTGTCATTTCTCACAGATGATAACATCGGTCTCCGGGTTTTAGTGCTAGACAAAAGGGACCTCGTGGGGTTCCTTCCCCTTCCCCCAAGGTCATGCTGTGCCCTCAGATCATCCCAGCATAAGGGGAAGGGGATGGAGAAGGAAAAAGGATAAAGGAGAGAGAAACGCCCATCTACCAGCTGGCATTGTTTCAGTCAGTCCACGCAACAGCCGCGTAAGGTGAGCACGACTGTGCTCGTGTCGTAAGTAGAACAGGAAGGAAGGGCCAAGGGGGAGAAGGGACTTGCCCGGCATCACAAGCTATGGGTAAGAAGTGACTCTCTCTCCCCCATTTCCTGCTTCCCCTCGGTGGGGTGACGTGGCCACCCTGACACCCACCCTCTGCGGGCACAAGCCAGAAACCCCTGCCAGCGGGAGATGCATGCCACCCTCTCCTGTGGCCAGGGGCAGCCCAAAAGAAACAGGAGAGAACATTCTCCATGGATGCCCCGGGGGCAGACCCTCTGCCTGCTACAATAGGGCCCGCCCCCTCACCCCGACACCAGAGAAAAGGCCTCTTCCTGACAGCTGAAACAGAGAGGGATGTCGAGCTTCAACCCATGTTACAGCTGGGAAAACTGAGGTCGCGGGCAGCGCCCCAGGGGTTACCGCAGGTAGGCAACAAAGTGCAGATGGGAAGCGGGGTGGGCTCACCCCCCCCCATCCCTTTTTCTGGAATTACACCCAACTGAGCTATTTCTGCCTGGTAAAGAAAATAGTAACTTGGCTCCTTGGGGGGGCGGGGAAGGGATCTTGGAATCCGTTCCAGGAAAGAACTGCAGGGCGGGCCAATCTGGTTGGGGGAGGAGCTTGTGCAGCCAAGGCGGGCCTCCCCAGTGACAGGGTCCAGCAGGGGGCTGAGGCCTGAGCCTGGTGGCCCCTTCCTGGGGCTGGGCACGGTCTGTCGGACAACAGCCTTGACTTTGCAACACCACGCCCAGCCTTCAGCTGCTCCGAGGGTCCCGGGTTCTAACACCTCCGAAGACTTTTCCTGGGGTCTCTGGCTGAGGTCCCGAAAAGAGTCCAGGTCTGAGATAAGTCTGCCTCACCGTGAGCCTGCTTCCACCTTGTTCTTTTTTTCTCAATTTCCCCTAAAATATATGCCTGTGCGTGTGTGTGTGCGTGTGTGTGCGCGCTGAGGTTGTTCCTGGGGGACTATTAACTAAGAATAATTTATCCAAGAAATTTGTTATGTTAGAATTACCAATTAGATATGATTATAACTTACCATGGCTAACGCCGCACTACTGTTGGAAATCTGAATGCCATTAAAATCGAATTAGCATATATTAAGTCGAAGGCGGTCTTACCGCAGTGCGCCAGCACATTCGAGCCGCGCCAGGCTGGGCCCGGGGCTCTGCTGCCCGCTTCGGCATGCGGGCCACGTTGCCCACGGCGCCCAGGTGCGTGCCAGGCAGCCTCCGGGCAGCTTTTCTGATCCTAAGCCGGGACCAGATGGTCCGTGCCCACAGAAAGGGGCAGATTTGAAAGTGGAGGTGACATTCAAGGCTCTGTCCCTGAACAGGTGGCAAGAACCCACGGAAAGGAATCTGTGGCTGCCACAGTCAAGGCGCCCTGGGGCCGTGCTCTGGGTTAAGAGGACAGGGAGTGGTTCGGGCAGTCCCCGGGAGCCAGTTAGCTCGGTGGCTGAATGCTAGCATCACAGGACTTATCAGGAAGGACACGGTGGGTCCCAGTGTGGGGGCGTGACTGCTGTAACCTCATACCTACCAAAAGCCTCCTGGGCTCCTACAATTCGACTAAGGGCTTTACTTTCTTGTGCAAACTTCATCCTCACAAGACAAAAAGTTCTCGGGGCTCCCGGGTGGCTCAGTCGGTTAAGCGTCTGACTTCGGCTCAGGTCACGATCTCGCGGTTTGTGAGTTCGAGCCCCGTGTCGGGCTCTGTGCTGATGGTGCGGCGCCCGCTTGGGATTCTCTCTCTCTCCTTCTCTCTCTCTGTCCCTTCCCCACTCTCTCTCTCTCAAAATAAACAAACTTTTAAAAATATTTTTAAAGTTTATAGAATGTACCAGATGAGATTATTGGGCAAAAAACATTCTCTCCCTGCCCGTCTCCTCCAAGGTGATGCACACTTCCCTTTCTGCGACCTGTCGGTGTCCAACATGGCCACGTGACTTGCTTTGGCCAGAGGGATGCTGGCGACCACGCCATGAGCACCTTCGAATGTGCCTGCCCACGAGGCTTTCCCACCGGCCCTGCTGCCATCACTGGGACAACACGCCTTGGGTAGCCGCGTCCAAAGAGAGCGAGAGGGACGCATGGGGCAGACCCGGGCCCGGCCCTCAGGGGGAAGCCAAGATCTGCCAGGTCCAGCCTCGATCTTGCTGAAGCCCGATGGGCCGTGAGTAAGAAACCAATGCTTCTTGTTCTGTGCCGCTGAGGTTCCGGGTGGTTTGTCGCACGGCCACAGCTGACCGATGTACCGTGGGACGCCTGTCTGTGAAGGAGACGGAAAGCAAGCTGTCCTGAGCACGTGTAGGAGAGGGGACAAAGCCCCGCCGTCAATCGCCACCAGCCTTATTTCTAATGAACATCTTCATCACACGCTTTCCTTCCCGCCCACGCCACATCCCACAACACACACGCACAAACGCGGTAGGGACCTGGGACCCACCGTCCGCCTCAGTCACCTCCTCTCCGAGGCCTCCGGCTTCAACCCTCCGCGGCGTTGAGGCTCCCCTCCGCCTCCTGCCAGCCTGCAGGTCAGGGGGTGAGTAGGGGAGGGCCAGACCCCTCTGCACCCAGCACCCTCCTCCTGCCACCGTGTGTGGGTCACGCCTGGGTCCCCGGAGGCCTCCCACATCTTCCTCCAACAGCGGGGCAGCCTCCCTGCCCCAGCCCTAATCCCACAGGAGGAAGGGGAAGCCCAGGGAGCCGCACAGAAAGCCAGAGGCGCGCATTTCCCCCGGCGTCCTAAGGCTGCCTTTGCTCGAGACAGTGAGATGACCCGAGGGTCAGGGCACAGGACAGGAGCCTGGAGGGGTCAGGAGAAGCTGGAGGAAAGAGTGTGGTGGGCAGGGCGAGCCAGAGTGAGAGAACGAGGGACCAGCCCCGGGGGACCCTCCAGAGGCCGAAGCAGGGTGGCCCTGATGTCACGTGGGGTCGAGGGAACAGACCGGGTGCCACTCCTCTGGCCCCTGTGCCGAGCTGAGACTTTAGATAAAATCGCTGCTTCCCCCTCCACTGGGGCCTATAGACGCAAGGCCTGGGGACGGCAGGGAAGCCCCGTGCCCCTGTCATCTGTGAGCACTAGCCCAGGGGCTTGAGAAGATGGCCGGAGAGTGGACGCCCGGCCAGTGTGCTCGGGGCTGTCAGGACACAGCATCACAGACACTCAGGTCCTCACCGTCTGGAGGCGGGAAGTCCGAGGTGCCCGCGGGGGGTGCAGGCCTCTCTCCTTGGCTAGTAGGCGGCCACCTTCTCCCTGAATGTCTCCGGGGGTGTCTGTGCCCTAGTCTCTTCTTATAAGGACACCAGTCACACTGCTTCAGGGTCCCTCCTAATGAGCCCATTTTAACTTAATTGTCTCTTTAAAGACTGTCTCCAAATACAGTCACCTTCTGAGGCACTGGGGGTTAGGACTTGAACGCGAATTTGGGGAACTGGGAACACAGTTCAGCCCACACCGCCACCCGTTGGAGGAGAGGCCATCTGGCCAGCTTCTCTGGACAGGGTCAGCCAAGGACCTTGCTGAGGACAGGAGGCAGGGCTCTGTCCCACAGTCACGCAGGGTTGTCCCCTTTTCTTTTCTAAAGTTTATTTATCCATTTTGAGAGACAGACCGAGAGAGAGAGAGAGAGAGAGAGAGAGCAGGGGAGGGGCAGAGAGAGAGAAAGGAAGAGAGAGGATCCCAAGCAGGCCCCGCACTGCCCGTGCAGAGCCTGACACAGGGCTAGAACTCACACGACTTGAGCTGAAATCGCGTCCCACGTTTAACCAACCGGGCCACCCAGACGCCCCACCCCTTTCTAAAACTCTGCCGGCACAGCAGCGGGAACGAGGCAGCTCCAAGCACCGGCCGCAGGGGGAGCAGAGCCCCTGGACGGGAAGGTGAGCAGGAGTTGTACACGGGAGCACGTGCACAGAAAGTTCAAAGGCCTGCAAAGCGAATCTACGCTATAGGAAGGGAGGACCCACCGAGGTTACCCTGGAGGAGGGGGCAGGGGACTGGAGGATGCATGGAGGGGCACTTCCGGGAGGGGGCAGGGACTGGAGGAGGCAGGGTGGGCACTTCCGGGAAGGGGCAGGGACAGGAGGAAGCACAGGGGGCACTTCTGGGAGGGGCCAGGGACTGGAGGAGGTGGGGGGCACTTCCGAGAGGGGGCAGGGACTGGAGGATGCGTGGGGGCACTTCCGGGAGAGGGTAGGGGACTGGAGGAGGCACAGGGGTGCACTTCCGGGAGGAGGCAGGGACTGGAGGAGGTGGGGGGCACTTCCGGGAGGGGGCAGGGACTGGAGGAGGTACAGCGGCACTCCCGGGGTGCTGGTCATGTTCATGTTCTTAGTCTGGACGCTGGTGTCAGGGTCGTGAAAGCCCACTGAGCTGTCCACGTAAGACACACGCACTTTTTATTTTAGTTGATAATATTGTACCAACATCGACTCCCTAGCTTCACAGTGTCCCGTGGTTTTGTAAGCTGTCGTCGGGAAAAGCTGGGTAAAAGGGAACCCGGTCCTATTTCTGCAACTCCTTGTGAGTCTTATTTCAAAGCAATTTTTAATGCCATCCAGGAAATCATTGGAGGCTTATTCTAAGGTTTTGCATTTTCGGACCCAGAAGAGTTGAAATAAATCTTAAATTAAAAAACAAAAGAGATTTACGCCCCTTGCCGCGTGCATGTTATACTTCAATTAAAAGTTAAAAGAGGAAAAACACGAGCCTCTGCCGGTCTCGGCGCCGACCCAAAGGACAAGGAGAGAAACGGCGTCCACGGAGCACCTGCTGTGTGCCAGGGATACGTAGGCGCTCTGCCCAAGTCGTCCCACTCATGACTCAGAGAGAGAGCTGACTGTCTCCGTTTGCAGATGAAGAAACAGGCTCAGAGAGGCCGAGGGCCTGCCCAATGACACACAGCTCATTCGGGGCTCGGGCAAGGCTCAAACCCAGCGCTGTCTGCCTCAGAAGCCCTGCTCTTGTCCCTGCCCGTGCTTAGGTCCCTCGGAAGGACGCCTCTCCCCACCTCGGCTGCCCCGGGCCGCCTGGCTCAGCCTCAAGATGAGGCGCCAAGGCCTCCAGTCAGCCCCTCTCCCAGCTCCCCCTGGCAAAGCTGCCGATGTGGGCTTTTCCAAGGCTTTTCCACCTGTCAAGCTCCCTGGCTGGGACTGACCCAGGCTGAGTATGCAGCCCTCCTTTGTCGGCTCCCAGAAGACCCCAGAGCACATTCCATGCCGTGCCCCCCCCCCCCCACACCACCACACACACATATACACCCTCAGCACCAAAGTTCTCGAGAGGCTTGGAGCTTGGACAAAATTAACTCATTTATCCAAGCAACCCACTGGGGAGCATGCCTGCTTGTTGCCACGGCCCTAAAATGAACCTGGTTCATCACGTCTTTTGAATTTTGGCTCGGGCAGCACTTTCCGGGACTTTCAGGCATCTGGGAACAAAAAACTTGCTGGAGAGGTTGGAGCTGAGACCGTGAGGCCGGCCTCAAGGTCACCTCCCAAGGGGGACCGAGGCCAAGGGCAAGGATGGCCTGCCACCGACCTGGGAAGGCTGCGTCTTGGTGGACGTAACTGGGATTCAGCTTGTTGGAGTCCTCCTCGCCTAGCAACCCCCAAGAGAATGCCATGGACTGTTCTGTAGGGTGCCCGTGGGGGTTCTGACCAAAGGAGTTCCCTGAGCATAAAAACTTGAGACAGTGTCCTTCCTGCAGGACTTGTCAGAGCCCTTATGATGCTAATGTGTCCCCACAAGGGTCCAAGAATGGCCCTTCCAAGACTATTTTCCACTCTCCTTTGGAATGTTCCTCAAAGAGATGCTGGTCCACATCCCTGAACACAGATGTGTCTCTGGCATTTCTGGAACAAGATGAAAAAAGAAAAGAACGGATTAACCTGGGAGGCTCAGTTGATAAGGCATCTGACTCTTGGTTTCTGCTCCGGTCATGATCTCACTGTGTGTGAGTTCAAGCCCCACATCAGGCTCTGCGCTGACAGTGGGGAGACTGCTTGGGTTTCTCTCTCTCTCCCTCTCTTTCTCTCTCTCTGCCTCTCCCGACTTCTCTCTCTCTGTCTCTCAAAATAAACAAATGAACTTTAAAAAAAAAAAGAAAAAGGAAAGAACTTACAATGCTGATAAGGTGATGGCAGGAGTGTTACTGTTCCCATTTTGCAGATGAGGAAAACTGAGGTCCAGAGAGAGAGAGAGAAAGAGAGACAGACAGACAGATTTTCCAGGTCAGCAGGAAAATTTGTGACAGAGCCAGTCCTAAACATCAACAAAGGGTTCTTTCCTCTGCTTAGGGCTGAGGTCAGGAGGGTGAAAATCTGCTCATAGATAATTTCCAGGGGTTATAAATCTCTTTCAAAACCATGCTTTGCCATTTTTTCACAAAGCTGTCGTTGTCCTTTTTAATCTTCACAATCTTCCCTTAGATTTTGGGCATCAGAGCCCCATTTTTAAAAAGAGGCAACTGGGCTTCAACAGGGTGACGTGATTTGTCTAACGTCTCCGGTCCCACCGATGCCTGAGCAGGGGTCCCTCCTGGTGTCCCAAGATCCTGATCCCTGGCCAAGTCCCCACCCATCTCAAGGACGACACCTGGTCTTGCTCAGTTCGGTGGCCCTGTCACCCCCACCTGAGTGCCCAAGCCACGCAGAGGGGAGCCTGGTCTCTGGGTGCCGGGTCTCCCCCCAGGGGGGGCACTAGAGGGGTGATTGGGGATCCACATCCTCATATATCTGAAGAATCGCCCCCTTCCTGCCGCTGCTTCTGCTCTTTTCCTTCTCTCCATGCCTCCAGGGTCAAGTTCTGCTCCAGCAGCCTGGGTACGGCAGGACCCCTTACAGGAGGGCTCTCCTCCCTTCTGCTCCCTTGTGGAAGAGGTTACCTGGGATTTGGATTTAAGCTCCTGGGGAGGAAATATATCCTCTCTGGTACAAATCAGGACGTCAGGTTCAGGATGCTCAAGCAGCTTATCATGAGTCGCGCAGTAACCAGAAATAGAGTTGTTGACCCAGCTTTATCCACCAGACCAAGTGACTCTCAAACTTGGATGTGTGTTAAGAATCCCTCGGGAGGAAGTGGGTGGGGCAGACAGGTGTTTGCGTAGCCGGCTGAGACTGCTGTCCCTGCCAGCCTGGCCCTGGGCAAACAACGTGTCCTGCCTGCTTGTCTTCTGGGAGTCTGGAATTTTGGAGCGAGCCCGAAAGAAGGCGCTTGCACGACGAGACCCCAGCCAAAACCCTGGGCACCGAGTCTACGATGAGCTTCCCGGGTAGACAGCGCCTCCATGGGTGTAGCCAAAACGCGTTGCCGGAGGAATTGAGCACGTCGTGAGTGACTCCCCAGGGCGAGGGCTCTTGGAAGCCGGCGTTTGGTTTTCTCCGGACTTCCCCGTGGGCCTTTTCCGTCTGCCGATTTTACTCTCTGTCCTTCCACTGTCGGTCGCGACCACGAGTGTGGCCGCGACCTGAGGGTCCTCCTGATGAATCAACCAGCTGGAGAGAGAGGGAGACACAGAATCCGAAGCGGGCTCCAGGCTCTGAGCTGGAACACTCGGGGCTTGAACTCATGAACCACGAGATCATGACCTGAGCTGAAGTCGGACGCTTAGCGGACTTTATCCCAGATTCCGGAACCAAGGCAGGGAACGGGGAGGGGCTTGTCAAGGTCCCCTGGCCGCTTCATGACAAAGGCCGGGCTGGAACTCAGGGCTCTGAGCCTGGTTAGGCACCCTCCCTCCTACCCTCTGCTCCGGCCAGGGGTGGGTGGGGGCTGATTGCACCTGACCCCCACACTTCCCAGAAAAGTTCCCGGCTTCGCAGCCCCTACCTCCAAGCCCCTGCCAAGGAGGGAGGTCTTTGCCTTACCAGCTCCGAGACCGTGGCAAGTTTCACAGATGGGAAAACTACTCTGCTGCAAGAAAGACATGAAGTCATGGAGAAAGCAACAGACTGGGATGTGCTCTATAATTACAGTATTTTTTTTTTTAAGGACAATAATGATGCCTCAACAGACCTAGACCTCATGAGGGCCACCCAGACCTTTTCAGACTCCATAACTACCGCGAGCAACTGACCGGTCCAGCCAGGTGCGCGTCCTTCGGGTTGGGACGAGCACGGTTCCCCCAGCCCCACCCCCGAGCACCGGTAGAGAAGACGCTCGTGGGGCACATTCAGAGAGCAAGTCCATGCCAAGCTGGGGGACGATGACAGGGAGTCATGAGAGAGGGCAGAGGAAGGGGTCAGGATGTACCTGCAGGGCCGACACGGGGAGAGCAGGAAGGCTTTTCGGAAGGAGCAGCAGTTGCACGCGGGGAACCCACCAGAACTACGGCTTCCGGGTCTCCGCCCCGACTGGTGAGTATAAAACAGTCTCCTGGAATTATTCTGAAGATTACAGGAAGTAATGGCTACAAAGCGCCCCGTGCAGGAAACGTTCAGCAAATGGTGGCTAATATATTAAGAGCATTAATAATCGGGGTCGTGACCATGACATCTGCTGGCGTGCGTCTCCCCCTCCAGACTGGAGATCCTCAGGGCACTGTCACATATCTTCTCATTACTCCCAGCTTCCAGCATTGGGCTTGACAGAGGGCGGGCGTTTAGTGAGGGAACGAACGAATGCATTAATGAATGTAAGCGGTTGGGGAGGTCAGGGAAGGCTTCCCAGAGGAGGTAAATGCTGACCCAGGCTGGGGAGGACTTGGAGAATGTGGGCGGTGCGTCGGTGAACTCTGGCCTCGCTTACGCTGTGTAACAAAGAAGCACCCGGTCTCGGTGATACACACCAAAAAGCACCCATCAAGCCCCCTCGTCTGCAGGCCGGCTGGGAGCTGTGCAACGGGCTGGGTTCCAGGGCGTGGTGGTGGCCGGAGCAGAGCAGCTCTGCCCCCACGTGTCTGCCATCCTCCTTCTGGGGTCGGCGGGCTCGCTCAGCCATGTGTTTCTTGAGACTTTGGTAGAGGACCAAGGGCGATCAGAACCCGAGGCCTAGACTCAGAGTAAGGCTCCCTGTCCATTCTGCCTCGTGTTAGCCACCAAAGCAAGTCGTATCGCCCCATTCAAGGCCAGAGGGGAGGCGGTATCCCCTGCCTCTTAACGGGACAAGCTGCAAGGTCCCACGGCGAAGGGCACAGAGGCGGGGAGGGCCGAAGAAGCGGGATTAAATCCCAGTCTTCCACAGATGGGCCCTGGGAAGGGGGCAGGGGCTGCTCCTTGGGGCGGGAGGCCAGAGGAAGCAGGAGACAATGAAGTCCAGTCCAGGATGCTCACTGTGGCACTGGAGGGTCCTGGAGGGATGGGTCACAGCGATCCCTCGTGCTCTTGGGACTGTTAGAGCACCATTCATGCATTCGTCCGTTCGTTGGTCAATGAATGAACAAGCTTCACGGGTGGGGGCACTAGGAACACAATGTGACTAAAACGACGCAGGGTTCGGAATTTCAGGATGGAGAGGAGGCTCCCCTGCTGTCTCTGGCTCTTCCGCCCCCTTGCTCCGTGACCTTGGGAAAATCACCTCCCTTCTCGGGGCATGCCAGCCACCGCTAAGAATACCTTAACCTTTGTAGAACACTTTTAACTTTATCCAATCGTCCTCCCCCAACACTCTCCGCGAAGCATCGGAGACCGCTTCCATTACGTCCCTGATCTGACAAGTGAAACTCTAACGGACATGAAATGCACAGCTCCTCGGAAGTGCTCTCCAGAGAGGACTCGGGGGGCAAACCCCTTATAACAAACCCTAGGATTCTCTCTACAACAAAGCGGGTCCCTGGATGGCGGCGACGGTTGTCGTTTCAAACAATGTTTGTGTGGCCATGCAATTCCTGTGCGACCCAGGGACTGGGACGGCGTCCTTTATCTTCCCTTTTATTTTAAAAAGCCACCGATCTGAACATTTCAAAGATTCCCGTAGAACTTTTTCAATTTAATTTAAAAAAAAAAAAAAAAAGCAAAGCAAAGGACTGTCTTCTCCTCACTGGCTTCACAAACGAAAGAGAGAGGGACAGCCGGTTCAGCCCAGCTCCTCATTTGAGAAGGGGCACCTCCATCACCCCGGGACACCGGGCTGCGTGAGTTCCAAGAGGAAAGAGGCGAAAAGCTGCTTCCTCCCCATCCTCTCGCTAGGACTAAGGCAGGCCTATCCTGCCGGACATCTACCGGGTGCTACATACGCTGTGCCCTCTCCTTATGCTGGCCCTGTAAGGTGCACATACCGTCCTACAGGGGGGAAACTGAGGCTCAGGCTGACAGGAAGTTGCAGCTGGTAAAGCAGCTGAGCTCTCCCCTTTCCCACGCCACCTCTTTGCTGGGGGTGGGAGGGTGATATTGATGGGGAGCTGGGTGCCAGGTTCAGTGAATGCAGAGGAAAGAAGGAAAGGAGAGAAGGAGGGAGGAAGGGAAGGAAGGGAGGGAGGGAGGGGGGAAGGAAGGAAGGAAGGGAGGGAGGGAAAGAGGAAGGAAGGGAGGGGGGAAAGGGGTGGGAAGGAGGGAGGAAGGAAAGGGGGAAGGAAGGAAGGAAGGAAGGAAGGAAAGAAGGAAGGAAGGAAGGAAAGGGGGCAGGAAGGAAGGGGGGAAGGAGGGCAGGAAAGGAGAGGAACAGAGCAGGGGCGCCTGGGTGGCGCAGTCGGTTAAGCGTCCGACTTCAGCCAGGTCATGATCTCGCGGTCCGTGAGTTCGAGCCCCGCGTCAAGCTCTGGGCTGATGGCTCGGAGCCTGGAGCCTGTTTCCGATTCTGTGTCTCCCTCTCTCTCTGCCCCTCCCCGTTCATGCTCTCTCTCTGTCCCAAAAATAAATAAAAAACGTTGAGAAAAAAAAAATTTAAAAAAAAAAAAAAAAAGAAGAGGAACAGAGCAAACAAAGGAAGGAAGCACCAGCTGTGTAGCTGACGTGAGCCCAGCACTATCACAAGCGGACCATATTGTGTGATGCGTCATAGTTGAAGTTGGAATAACGTCCCTGGGGACCCAGAGTGGCCGGCGCCTGGGGTGGGCGCTGGTAAAGGCTTCCCGGCGAGAAGCTATTGAAGACGAATCGGGACGAAGGGCAGGCAGGGACAAGGAGGGGCGGCAGCTCCCGAGCAAACCTTCGTCAAGCTCCTCCTGCTTTGATCAAGGCCCGAAAAATAGCGAATGTGACAAAGCCCCCCTCCAGGGAGCCACCTGGGGTCTCCGAGGTCCCACCTGGTCTCCACTGTCTCACCTCCTACCCCGCTCTCCATGGCGACTCCGGCCGCACCGGCCCCGGCAGGTGTCCTTCTTCCTGCCTGGAGATCTCCCCCTCTTCACCTGGCTGATCTCTACTCGATTTCCACTCCGCTGACCCTTCCTTCCTTCCTTCCTTCCTTCCTCCCTCCAGCAAGTGTTTATGGGACTCCTTGGAGCTGTTCGAGGTGACGGGAACACAGTGCCCTTGCCGGATGGGAACCGGCCGAAGCGTCGGCGTGGATGAGGCCTCTGCCAGGCTGAACACAGGCAGGCAAGAGTCGTGCGGGGTGGCATCGATGAGCTGCCTACCCCAGCGGACAAGCAGGCCAGCTTCCTCAACCTGGAGTGGGACAATTCTAAGGCACGTTCTGTGCGGCTCTCAGGGGGTCTCCAGAGAGTTTGAGCCCAGCTGCCCTCAGCTATGACCCACCACTTGACGCGTCTTTGGTAGACTTTTCTCTCTTCCCGGGCTCCCCTCCGCACTGCCTCGCTGAGCCTCCTGCAACCCCCTCCCAGACAAACTACCCGCACCCAAGTCCCTGTCTCCTGGTCAGCTTTGGGGAAACGTAAAGGGGACCGTGGCGCACCCAGGAGTTGGGATCCCAAGCGTGTGTTCCATTCTGCTGTGCTGGCCTCTTGGAAGGACTCGGCGGGGGGGGGAGGGGGGGGGCGGGGAGGACAGGATAAGGTGGGAACATGATACCGCAGTACTGGGGAGCCATCGAAAGCCGTATGCAGAGAGGGGGGTGATTGGCAGACAGCTGCAGCCCCTCTGAGCCTTGGCCTGGCTCTTGGGGACGGACCAAGCCGGGTCAAAGACGGAGACCCATCCTGCCCAGTAGGGACAGGAAGACAAGACCCTGCAAAGGGATCTCCCGCCCACCCAGCGACCCTCCCAGGTCCATCAGGGGCCCCCCCAGAGCTGTGCTCCCCATTTGCCGGCCTGACACCCACACCCCCTCCCCCCCTTTTCCCAGATGCATTTCTACTGATTATGCAAATCTCCGGGCCCAGCCTAAGCAAAGCAGGGCAGCTCCACAGGGTGAGATGGGCAAACAACAGATTACGGCCGCCTTCTCTGGAAAACACAAGTGTAACTGCTTTTTCAGAGGGGCGAGGGGGAAGGGCAGGCACAGAAATAAAACAGACCCCCAGCCAGCTGTCAGGGCCGCCAGGCAGAGCACAACCCAAGGCTGGGAGCACGGAGCCGGGGGGGGGCAGTGGGCTCTGACCCGGGGAGGGGGAGGAGGCAGGTGGCGGAGGGGAGCCACGGGGAAGGCAGAGGCAAGGGCAGAGCCTCTTGGAGGGCAGAGTCCTAGCGGAGGCTTGCTGTGGGCCGGGCAGCGGCCCGAGTGCTCTGCGTGAATTCACTATCTAATCGGCACAAGGACCCCACGGTAACGCCACCATCATCGTGTTTCAGATGAGAAAATGGAAGGTGTATTAAATTCGCTGAAGACACGGGCGGGGGGGAGTGTTCGCCCTTCCACTCCGAGACCAAGGGCCTGTTGATTCAACGAACCCCCATTTTTACTGAGCTCTTGCCCTGTCACCTGCTTCAAGCACGATGGGTCATGGCAACCCTATGTAGGGGGCAGAGTCCTGCCCCTTACCTCCCAGATGAGGGAACTGGGCGGAGAGTTAAAGGACTAATGATGCTCGTATAAGTAATAAAGGGTAAGACTGGGATTCAATCCCAGGTCTGACGACTGTGCCTTTAACCGCTAAGCTAGACAACGTCCCTGAATGCTGCTGCACACGGCCAAGCAACGACTCAAGTTTGTTGGGCGCTTAGTCTGTGCCAGGCCCCCAGGCCTCCATGCCAGGCTAGGAATGAGAGAGGGTCCCTGCCCTTGAGAAGCCCGTGACCTGTACGTAAGACACTGTGGCGATAAGGGCTAGAAAAGGCGAACAGAGAAGGGCGGGAACACAGGCGGCACCTAATTCTGCCTGCGGAGGTTAAGGCAGGCCAAACAGAAGGGGCCACAATCGAGTTGAGGCGTCCCTCTCTCTCTGCCCCTCCCCCACTCATGCTCTGTCTCTCTCTCACTCTCTCTCTCTCTCTCTCAAAAAATAAACATTAAAAAAATTTTGGGGGGGTCGCCTGTGTGGCTCAGTCAGTTGAGCGTCCGACTTCGGCTCAGGTCATGAGCTCATGGTCCGTGAGTTCGAGCCCCGCGTCGGACTCTGTGCTGACAGCTGGGAGCCTAGAGCCTGCTTCGGATTCTGTGTCTCCCTCTCTCTCTGCCCTCCCCCACTTGTGCTCTGTCTCTCTCTCTCTCAAAAACAAACATTAAAAAAATTGTTTTAAATCATACTGCTGACAACTGCCACTGAGTGCCTGGGGGGACAAGGGCTGGCTGGGCTCTGTGCTAAGCGCCCTGCGGGTGGCGTCTCACCGAATCTTCATACTATCATTCTTCCCATTTTGCAGATGCGGAAACCAAGGCGTGGAGAAGTGGAAACTTGCCCGTGATCTCTCAGTTGGGGGCGGGGGAGGAGCCAGGATTCCAACCTCAGTCGGCAGGACCCCGGGGTCCTGCCACCCCTTAGCTCTGGTCTGTGGTGAGGGCGCGGCCTTACTTGGGGAAGAGGGGACACAGGGGTATTTCCTTCTCATTCAGGAAAACTTCTCCAGGCGCCAGCTCCTCTGAGTGGGTTCCGCCCTTCCCGGGGGGGGGGGGGGGGCTGTGTCATTTCTGAAATAGTGGAACCAAGTCGATCTAGCTCGGCAAACACTTCCAATCAGTGGCCGAGCACAGGGGGCTGCCGAGGGTGGGAGAGAGGGGAGTCAGGCCCCCGCTGCCGGGAACCCACCCCACCTGGAGGTCCTGACCACACAATTCCTGCGCAGAGGGGACATGGGGAACCACACAGTCCCCCAAACTGGGATTTAGAGAAAAGCCAAGCAAGGGGCCCTTGGGTGGTTCAATCGGTGGGCATCCAAATCTTAGTTTTGGCTCAGGTCATGATCCCAGGGTCGTGGGATCGAGCCCCACGTCGGGCTCCACTCTGAGCATGGAACCTGCTTGAGATTCTCTCTCTCTCTCTCTCTCTCTCTCTCTCTCCCACACAGATCCACACGCACATCTGCCCATGGATGTTTATGGCAGCTTTACTCGTAATTGCCAAAATCTGAAGCAGCCAAGAAGCCTGTCAGTGGATAAATGGATAAACAAACTGTGGTTCATCCAGACCCCAGAATATTATTCAGCGCGAAAGAGAAATGAGCTCTCAAGCCCCGAAAGGTCAGGAAGGAAACTTAAATGCGTATTACTGTGTGGAAGAAGCCAGTCGGAGAAGTTGTACGATTGTAACTGTATGACTTTCCAGAGAAGGCAAACTATGGAGACAGTAGAGAGATCAGTGGTTGGCAGGGGTTGGGGGGTCAGGATGAAGAGGCAGGTACAGATGTTTAGGGCAGGGAAACTTCTGGATGAGACTGTAGCAGCGGGTGTGGGTGGGTGTCGTTTTATATTTGTCAAAACTCACAGAGTGGAGGGGGGCCTGGGGGGCTCAGTCGGTTAAGCATCCAACTCGGGCTGAGGTCATGATCTCGTGGTTCGTGGGTTGGAGCCCCGTGTTGGGGGGTCTGTGCTGACAGCTCGGAGCTTGGAGCCTGCTTCCGATTCTGTGTCTCTCCCTCTCTCTGCCCCTTCCCCACTCATGCTCTGTCTCTCTCTGTCTCTCAAAAATGAATAAACATTAAAAAAAAAACCCACAGAGTGGACAACACGAGTGAACTAAACGGTGGACTTCGCGATGATGTGTCTGTGCACGTTCAGTAATCATGACAAACGTGCCTCTCCGGTGGACAAGCCTGTGCCTGTGTCAGGACAGGGAGCATCGAGGCAACCCGGGTACCGTCTCCTCAACTTTGCTGTGAATCTATAACTATTGTAAAAAAAAAAACAAAGGGAGGGAGGGAGGAAGGAAGGAGGGAGACAGGGAAGGAGGGGGGAGGAAAGAGGGAAGGAAGGAAGGAAGGAGGAAGGGAGAGAGGAGGAAGGGAAGGGAAGGAAGGAAGGAGGAAGGGAGGAAGGAGGGAAGGAGGGAGGGAGGAAGGAAGGAAAGAAGGAGGGAGGGAGAGAGGAGGGAGGAAGGAAGGAAGGAGGGAGGAAGGAGGGAGGGTATGGAGACAGGAAGGGAGGGAGGAAGGGAGAGAGGAGGGAGGGAGGAAGGAGGGAAGGAAGGAGGGAAGGAGGGAGGGAGGGAGGGAGGAAGGAAGGAAAGAAGGAGGGAGCGAGAGAGGAGGAAGGGAAGGGAAGGGAAGGGAAGGGAAGGGAAGGGAAGGGAGGGAAAAAGACACTGATGCCAAGTCCCCAAAGGTAGAGCAGACGGAAGCAGGACTGTCTGCTTGGACAGGGGGTGGGAGCCCTGGAGCCCACCTGCTGAGCCTTCCCTCACCGCATCCCCCCTCCCCGAATGTTCCAGGCAGGAGCTGCAGAAACAGGTACAAAAAGAGCACTAGGAAGTCACAAGTCACAGGAGAAAGAAATGAATTTTGGAGGCGAAAGCTCCTTCAAAGAGGAGCTCCGGGCAAGGAGGCACAGGACCCAGGACGCAGCCCTGGAGGCGGGGTAAACCCATCCGGCTTCAGTCCACCTCCCCAGCTGTGTGACCTCGGGAAAGTGGCTCTCCCTCTCTGAGCCCCCGTCTTCATCCCCGAAGAAGGGATAGTGGCCCGTGTAGAGCGGGGGTTCCTGCAGGCTGTCGCTAGACAGTGCGTGTGGCTGTGTCGTGTTAACGGTACGGGGCTTTATACGTCGTCCGGGGCCTCAGAAGCGTCAGGCGCTGTTCTGATCACAGAGAACGCAGGCCCTCAGCAGGGACACAAGGTGCCACTCGAGACCCAGGACAAGCAGGACAAGTCATTGCGGCTGGTGCCCGTGGCCAAGACACCGAGCAGTCCCCCAAAGGCCAACCCTTCTCAAGGTGAAGGGCGACCACTGTGTGAAAAGCCCCTACTGTGTGCCAGGTGCTTCACATACACGATTTGGAGATATGCACCCCCCTCAGGTTCCAGATAGGAACGGGGGTGCCCAGAACGGGTGAGCGCCCTGCCCACAGCCACGGTTCCCCCCCGGGGGCCGGTCCGGCTTCCATTCCAGGTCCCTCTGAAGCCGCATCTCAGCCACGGGTTCTCCTCTTTGCAACGTAGAGAGAAGGCTGTGGGAATTGGGGGCGACGGCTCCATCTGCGCAATCCCGGAGGCCTTCCTGGAAGGGGCGGGGTGGTCAGGGTCTACCCAGGCCAGAGGAGAGAACCACCACCATCCCCCCCGCCCCCCACACTGCCCCCCACTGGCGGTGAAGAAGAACCGGCTGCCCCGAATGCCCCTCATTTGATCTGTCTCTGCGCTTAAGGATTTAAGAGGCACCAATCCCCAGTGCTCCGGGGGGGGGGGTTCATCTAAACATGATTAAACAACCATTAGGCCTCGGCGGTAGGGAAATGGAGATTTACAGACTTGCAAACCTCCATTTAAATGCAAATGCAGGGTCCTCGCCCGGAACCAAAGATCTGAACGGCATTAAAGCCACCACGTCCCGTCCCGTAGCTCTGCTAGGCTGGGCCCTCCGGGGTGGGGGTGGGGGGCATTTAATCCGAAGGGGACAGGGCCCACCCAAGGCCGCACTCCTCCGTCCTCACTGCCCCTTCTGGCCACAGTGGGTGTGCAGATGTTAGCCTCCGGCCCGAGGAGGCAGCGCGACCTTGTCAAGGTCACACACGCGCGCGCGCGTGCGCGCACACCCCTCTGGAAAACCTGGAGCCAGGACACGATCCCCAGCCTTAGGAAGGCCAGACTCCTGTTGGTCTCCCCAACCCAGGGCCTAGAAACAGCCATTGAGTTGGGTTGGGCCCTAGGAAACAGCCATTGAATCGACAGCCAGTGAGAAGCCACCACTCAAGCCAAGCTAACAGCCGGAGGGACCGTTTTCGTGAGCACCTACTTTGTGCCCGGCAGAGGATAAACCGTTCCATCCTCCCAACGCGCTGTGAAGTAGGTCTGAGGATCCTTCTCTTTTTTTTTTTTAATTTTTTTTTTAATGTTTATTTTTGAGACAGAGAGAGACAGAGCATGAGCAGGGAGGGGCAGAGGGAGAGGGAGACACAGAATCCGAAGCAGGCTCCAGGCTCCGAGCTGTCGGCACAGAGCCCGACGCGGGGCTCAAACTCACGGACCGCGAGACCATGACCTGAGCCGGACGCTCGACCGACTGAGCCACCCAGGTGCCCCTGAGGATCCTTATTTCTAAAGGGGAAACTGAGCCTTGGGGGTGGGGGCGCGAACAGCCCTCAAAGGTCATTCCTGGGGAAGGTCCTAAGAGGTGGGAACGGAACTCCAGTTTGCCGGACTCCAGATCCACACCCCAAAGGACTTCTGGCTCTCCCACTCAGCTCCTGTGTGACCTTCGGCCCCTGACTTGACCTCTCTGGGCTTCTGCCTCTGCATCTAAACTGGGTATAATGATGTCACCCACGTCATAGGGTCTCGGATCCGGGGACTAATGGAGTTAACGTAAGTCAAAGAACTGGGAGTGAGGCACAGAAAGAACTTGACAGATATCAGCGATAGTTAGTAGTAGTTACGCTTAGTTACATTCAGAAACTGCCTGGGGGCGCCTGGTGACTCAGCCGGTTGAGCGGTCAAGCGTCCAACGTCAGCTCAGGTCATGATCTCACGGTTCCAGCCTCAGCCTCGCGTCGGGCTCTGTGCCGACAGCTCAGAGCCTGGAACCTGCTTCAGATTCTGTCTCCCTCTCCCTCTGCCCCTCCCCTGCTCACCCTCCGTGTCTCTCTCTCTTTATCAAAAATAAACAAACATTAAAAAAGAAAGAAAGACAGTGCCAGTGCCCCGAGAGGTAGAGACTGTACAGTGGCTGGGGGGTTGTGGGGTTGCGGGGGGGGGGGGGGGTAGGAGTGGATTCAAGGGGACTCAGATGTCATCCCCTGGTGATTAAATCTAGGACGGCTTCTTGGAAGAGGCAGCCCTAGTCCTGGGCCTTGAGGGGTGGGCAGGGAGGGAGTCAGGAGAGGAAATAGCTGGAGAGTGTGAGACACAGTCAGGGAACAGGCAGTTGCCCTTTGAGGTCCCTGCTGGTGGCAGTTACTGGAGAAGTGTTGGAGGGGGAGGAGGCGGAGGGGGCGGGGAACAAAGGTTCGCTGTCCAGGCTGTAAAGGCCTTGAATGCCAAACTAGGACAATGGGGGTTGTATTTCGCAGGCAGTGGAAACTCCGGTGAGTGTGGCAGGATCTGGCAACAGAGGACGTGATGAGGGGGTTGTCAGGGACCACTGTCACGGGAGTGACCGTTTACAGAGCACTTGCTGCGTGCCAGGTGCTGTGCTGAGTCATTCACCCTCTCGCTCCTTCCTCCGAGCAATCTTGTTTGGTTTTTATTACTCTTACTCATGTTTCAGATGAGTCAACTGTGGCTCAGAAGCCAGGAGAGGCGGAGCGAGTGGCCAGCACAAGGAACGCGCTGTCCAGCCCTGTCTGCTTCTCTCTGACGCTGACGTTTCCAGTCAGTGCCTGGAAGAAAGGGGACGCTCGGGTGGCCAAGTCACCCTGGTTTGCTCTGGACTTTCCCGATTTGAAAACCAAGTCCGGCGTCCCTAGACGCTCTCTCGTCTTGAGCAACCCCGGACAACTGGTCACCCTGGTGGTGACCGGGAAAGGCGACAAGGGGACAAGGGGGTGGGGAGCTGGGGGAGTGATGGACAAACTCTTGGACACGTCGACTTGGGTCCCCAAGGAGCAGGCCTGGCCACCGCTTTGGCACGAGGTCAGGCCCGAGGCCCCTGATTCGGGGTGCGCTCGTAGGGGACGGAGGGGCCCTTGGGATCTGCTCAGTCGCCTGAGCCACAGGAAGGGGTCTTTCCCAGGACAGACATGACACAAGAGAACCCGCCTCCTGAGTGGGGGTCCGGGACGACGCTTCTCTTCTCTGGAAAACACGTTAGCTACTGGTCCTCTCGGGGCATTTGCTCAGGGCCTAGAGGCAAGAAATCAGGTTTCCATAGGGGGAGTTTCAGGCTCCCCCTGGTTTCTGGAATCTCTCCAAAAGGCCAGCGTGTGCAGTCCTGTTCAACGGCGCCAAAGAGGAGAAAGGGCAAGTGATTTCTGTTTCTAACTCCGCGATCTCTTCGCTTCCTGCCACCTCAGTCTCCAGCCGCTGTTTGCTTCTGACCTTTGTCCTCGGAGATGGACCACAGGAGTGACAGAGGACAGGGCACGCTGAGCGGCACCTCCCCTGGGGAGAGGCAGGGGAGAGGCCTGAGCCGGGGTGGGTGGGGAAGAAAAAGGCAGATTCCTCTTAAGCATCCGAGGATAGACACGGTCGGTATTGGGGAAGGGATGGGGGTGGCCCGTCCACTCCTTTGGCCCAAGGTTTAGGGGGACAGAGAGAGCACCGATCTGGGAGACCCCGAACTGTAGGTCTGGCTCTCACTGCCCCTGATTTGCTCTGTGACCTTCATTAAGCAAGTTGCTTCTCTTTGGGCCTCAGCGTACTCATCTGTCAAACGGGACCTTGGCTGTGAGGCCAAAGGAGGAAGACTGGGCGTGCAGTGGTGTCCCGGCCAGGAAGAAAGGAGGGGTGGGGAGGGCAGGGGCCATGAGAGGATGGATGAGGTGGCCCCAGGCGGGGGCCAGCTGGGCAGAAAGGGGGATACGGAGGCAGAGAGAGCATGGTGAAAGGGGGAGCCAGCTGTGGGCCCCTGCATCAGTTTTTATACCCCCTGCCCGCCCCCCTCCGCCCCACCCAGCCCTCCCCGCACCCGGGCCTAATTATGAAGGCCACCGATTAAGGGGACCCAGCCCTTCGCTTCTTTGTTGGAAGCCCTCCTGGTGAATTATGCAGGAGGCTGCGGGAAGCGGGGGAGCTCGGATCGCTTCATTATTGATGAGAGATGACGGGTCCTCTGCTGACAGCCTGCCTAAGAGATATGATTAGCTTGTAAAAAATTAATCACCGTTCTCGGGGAGGACACAGATTAAAACCCCGAGGAGCGGCGTTATCGATGTTCCCTAATTTCAGGGGACTTTGAAAGGGTTTTAGAGCAACTTGGAGGAGACAATTAAATTCAATTAGAATCACAAGTGCTGGAATGTCCCTCCCTCCTGGGAGGCGGGCGGGGGAGGAAGGGGCTGCCGGGGGGCAGGGGGGGCGGGGCGGGAAAGGCCGCGGGCGGGGGTGAGGGGCTGGGGGGGGGGAGGGGAAGGAGGTGGACGCGGCCCGGAGGCTCCTCCCGCCCCGTTCTCTCTCCAGGTGATCTCACGCTTCCCGGTGGCTTCGCGGGGCCTCCGATGACTCACGCATGTATGGCTCCGGCCGGGACCTCTCCCCGGAGCCCCCCATCCCTCTAGTCAGCCTCCTTCTCAACACCTTCTCCGGGATGTCGCAAAGGCACCTCCAGCGTGACCTCCCGGCCGCCCCCCGCCCTCCCTGCGTCCCTACCCGGTCCTCCCCACCCCGCGATCCGGGCAGCACCCCTTACCCACCTCCATCACCGTGACCCGTTGACTCCCCTCCTGGGCATTTTGAGATCCGTCACTTTCCTCCACGACCCCCGCAGCCACCACCCACCCCCCCCCCCAACCCCCACCTTTCCTCTCCTCTGATTTCACCTTTTGGAGTGGAGGGCGGGCGCCTGCGGGGTTCGAATCACTGCACCCTGATGTGTGCTCCAGAAGTGTCTTTCCTGTCGGTCCCGGGCACCTCTCACCCTGGGGTGTCTGGGTTCGTGCCCAGCACCCCTGAGGGGCGGATGCGCAGTTCTGGAATGCCTTGGGTTCCCTTCTCAGGAAGATGGAGCCCCTGTGGCCTAGAGCAGCACCCCAGCAATAGCTGTCCTGTCCCCCTGGTTGGTCACTCCTGTTCCGAGGGGGCGGGAGGGGGGAGGGGCCGCTCCCAGATAAACTCCCTGGCCCCCCAGTCCCGGTCTCAGCTCTGCTTTTGAGTGGTTCCAAGCTTCCAGTCCGGCTTCCTCCACTCTGTTCCCCTCACTGGATGAATGATCTTCACAGACACGCGTCTGGTCACGTCTTTGTCCCGCTTAAACCCGAGATTTCCCGGTACTCTCCAGATGAAAGCAAAACCCAAAAGTGGCCTCCAAGAGCCCGAAGCCTCTGCTTCCTGCGGCCCCATCTCCTGTGACGCGCCCCGCCCCCCAGCCCCGGTTTTTCCCATGACTGCCCTGCCACAGGGCCTTTGCCCATGCTGTGCCTGCTACCCGGTGTCCTTTTCCCAGCCTCCCTTGCTCTGGGTCTCATGTTCCTCCTCCGGATCTGGCCCAGTGGCCGCGTCTGCCAGAGGTGTTCCCTGACCCCCTTCTCATTGCTAATCAGAGTTGCAATTTCACAAAGTTCACATTTCTTTGAGGGATTATTTGATTAGCGTCTGCCTCCCCGATTAGGCGTGAGCCTCACGAAGACAGACTGTGGCTGGTAACCCCGGGGCTGGCGCGCGAAATTTCGGGAAGGAAGGAGGGAAGGAAGGCAGGGAGGGAGGGCTGATTACAAATCTACTCCAAACGCTTCTCTGCTTTCCCAACGCAGACAGAGAGAAATCAAGGCTACGGCTTTTAAGGCCCTGCACTGAACCTCAGCTTCTCCCCACATTATTCCCTCTACGCACCCCCCCCCATGCACCCCTGGGCTCCAGCCAGTCCAAAATGTTGGCCCTTCTCCATTGGGTCCTCGTTGCTGGACGCCCATTAGAACGTAGGGTCTGGGGGCCAGCATGGCTCGGCCACACCGCATATAAGCTTGTTGAGGGAACAAGAGACGTCCCCCACCGGCCCCTCTGACGATCCTGTTGCTGAAAAATTGTCACCTTTGGGCCAGACGCTCTGGGGAGCTGTTCTGGATGCTCCTTGAGACCCTTTCTATTTTCCAGATGAGGGAAGTAGGGGCTCAGAGATGTAAAGCCATCTACCCCAAGGCCACACAGCTTGAAAGCAGCAGCCTGTGGATATCAACCCAGGCTCCCGCACGGAGACTACTGCCCAGGGTCCCCGCTTCTCATCATCCCCAGTGTCCAGATTCTCCCCATTCCCAGACAGCCAGTTTAAACGTCACCTCCTCCGGGGAGCCTTCCATGATCACCATCTCCCTGGTCGGAACAGGTGCCTCCCGTTCTGGAAGGCCACCAGAGCCTTTGTTTATGGGTCTGGTTTTGGTTTTCTTTTCGGAGCCTTACTGAGGCATGATGTACACGCCGTAAGATTCACCGGCTCCAAGTGAACGATTCAAAGATCAAGCCTTTGTTTTCGTACCCTGCCCCGACAGGTATCCACTTCCAGCTGTAGATATTACAACCCTCACCTCCCCGCCGCGGGCGGGACCCAGCAGGACTTGCACCTTCGGGTGCTGGACAGGCGAGTGAGTCCCTATGACACATCATCTCCCCTGCGGGAAGGAGGGCTTGAAAGATAACGGGGGCTGGTGTTTCGTGGCAGCTGCTGGACGCCAGACCCCGTTCCAAGGGTCCTCCGTGCATGGCTTAGCCAACACACCAGGACCTCCCCTGGGAGCGGGGCCTTACCTCATCTTGCAGATGAGGACGCTGAAACACAGAAAAGGCGACTGACTCGTCCAAGTCACGTGGGCAGCAAGCAGCAGAGGTGGGACTCAAACCCGGGGAGTCGGGCTTCTGAGCTGTGCTTTTACCCAACACGCTCCGAGGTTGGGGTGACCGACTGTCTGGTTGGCCTGGGCCACAGGACCTTCAATAAAAGCAGGGAAGTCCCAGGCAAACCGGGGCAAGCCGGTCACACCCATATCACAGTCACGTTTATACGGGAGACTTTGAGCCGGGCATGGCGAGGGCTACTCTGGGGCTGTAAGGGGCTCTTTAGGTGGCTGCGTCCCCCCCCCCGCCCCCGCCCCGCTCCCTGACCTCTGCGGCTGCTGTCCGGGGCCCCCTGTTTTCTCCCTGTGTCTGCATCAGGCTCTTGGGGCGTCCCTCGCGCCTCCCCTGGACCCCTGGGGATGTTGTGAGTGGAGATGCTGGGAAAGGGCCGAGGAGAGCCGGGTAGCCGGGGCTAACCCCGCAGTCAGGGCTTCCCCGGGACTCACCGGGACTATGGAGGTGGGGGGGAGCAGCTTGGGGACAGAGGCGGTGACTCTTCTGCTCATTGTCAGCCTGCTGAGTGGCCTCTGCCATGAGACACGTCCCCTTGTTCACGTGCTCGGTGGGTCCCTGCTCCTTACCCTCATCCTGAGGGGCTTGCCGGTTTGCTAAGCGAGTCTGGATCCGTTGTGTGATGGGGGCCAGGGAAGATGATCCCCACCCCCCACCCCCCACCACCACCAGGGCTCAGAGAGGCACACGGCTGAAAGGAGTGTCAGGGCAGAGGTTCACGCTGAAGCCATCACACTCTGCGACTTTTTTTTTTTTAATGTTTATTGATTTATTTTGAGAGAGAAAGAGAGCATGAGCAGGGGAGGGACAGAGAGAGGGAGAGAGAGAGGGAAAGAGAGAGAGAGAGCATCCCAAGCAGGCTCCGTGCTGTCAGGGCAGAGCCAGACGTGGGGCTCGAACTCTCCCACCGTGAGGCCGTGACCCGAGCCGAAATCAAGAGCCCGACGCTTCACCGACTGAGCCGCATGGACTCCCTGCTCTGGGCTCTTCATCGCTCGGCTCTGTGCGAAGGGCGGGGGCCCAGGCTGGGAGGAGGGCGGGGGTGCTGAGGAGTAGTCAGTCTTGCTGGAGATTTAAGATAGTCAAACCACTCTGAGGCCAGCCATCTGGTTGCCCAAGTGAGGTGAGGCCCCAAGAGAAGAGGGGGCCTGCCTGGCCGCGTAGCTGCCCGGCCGCCCACATTCGAGTTTCCCGATGAACTGAAAAGCTAGATTTATAGGGAGAGAGGGTCCTCTCCTCCCGCGAGCTCCTGTCCTCTGCATTTCCAGGCCTTCTCTAGCCTCATCGTGGCTTTTGTCTGGATCCTAGAGCCCAGATCCCTGCTCCGTTTTCCTCCAGGCCTCCACACACCAGAAAGTTCCCTTCCTTCTGGAAGGGAAGGACCAGGTGGGAACCGAGAAGCCGATACTTTAGCAAGCAACCCAGGCAGAAATCCATACCCTTTCCCTTTCACAGCTGGGGACACTGAGGTTTAGAGGGGATAAGGACCTGTCCAGGGTCACCCAGCTCAGGAGCCACAGAGCCGAGACTCAGATACAAAGTGTAGGCTCCCACGGGACTGAGTAACACGGACACGTAGTACCTACCCCGGCCACTGTCAGGAACCCGGGTTCTCCAGCTGGGAATCGGTGCCGTCCACACCCCAGCGGCAGGCTGAGGCCAGGGTCCCAGCGCCCCATCCCTGGGCCAGGGAGGCCCAAGACAAACGACTGAAGTCCATATCCGAGAGTCGTCCGCCGAGAGGCAGGTTCATTTGCTGGAATTGGAGCCGGGCCCCATCCACCTGCTTGAGGGGTTGCTAATAACGGTTGGGTTTTAATAATGAGTAGCAATGGTGCTACAGACCTGAGGGTGCTTCTGGAATGGAGTGCATTAGCCGGGAGTGGTTCCCAGAGCGTCTTTGCCTCAGGGCGGAAGGGGAAAGGCACCCAGCGGGGAGCGATCTGAAGGCAGTCACTGGGCCCGAGGACCTTCAGGCTAAAGGAAGCCGCAACCCAGCCCTTGACCTTGAGCCCCTTTGCCTCCCTCGCGCGAACTTGGGGCGTCTGACAATGACAGCAATGGCGGCCACCATAATGGCTGCCACTTCCTGAGCTCTTATCGGACGCGAGGCACTGCTCTGAGCGCCTCCCACGTATTAACTAATTAATCGAATCCCCACAACAACCCTGTGCGGAAATTACTTGCAGCCGTTGTAAAGCTTGACTGCAGATTTTGTAACATCAAGAGCCCTGGTCTGTGTCCCCTGCCCCTCCTTGAGTCGGCCGGGCTTATAACCACTCCAACCAATAGAAAGGGACGCCGTGTGACTTTCAAAGCTCCGTCAGCCCAAGAAAAGCAGCTTCTGCCTCGGTGGTGGGAACGGTGGCTCCTGGGGCGCCGGGTCTCGGCGGCGTATGAAGCGCGGCTCTCCCGAGGCCGCCATGCTGCGAGGAAGCTCAAGCGACACGGAGAGGCCAAATTGGGGTGCCCCCCCCCCAACCGGAGCACCCGCGCTGGGGTCAGCCTCCAGCCATTCACGCCTCCCCAACCAAGATCTCAGAGGCAAGCCATCCCCTCCCTGCCCTCTCCAAAGCCCTGACCCATAAGCACAATAAAATGGTGGGAATTGTGTGCCACAGAATTGTGGGGTGCTTTGCTTTGCCGATAACCAGAACGGTGGTATTGTCATTCCTGGTTGCGAAACCGAGGCATCCCGGAGGCTGAGCCCAAGGCAGTCTGGTCCCAGGGTCTCTGGGCTCAAAAACCCTCGATAAATGGGGGTGGTTCTAATGACTAGGGCTCCAGTGCTGCCCCTGTTACCTCTGCGGCTCAATCCCGGAGCCGCGTTGAATTGCCAAAACTCGCGTTAGCCGCCAGAGGTAATTAAAAATAAGTATATTGCTTACTGGAGTCTCTCAAGGTACATTCGAGGTCGCCCCAAAGTTTGGTCCCCAAGCTTCTGAACGTCCCTTTTCCTCTCCCTCCTTACTGTCTCACAGCCCACTCTGGCTAGGGCCCCTCAAGTCTTCCCCCCCCCCCCCCACCGCCCCCGTGAAGTCCTTCAGCCCCTCCGCACCCCACTTCCAGGCAAGGAAGAATTCTTTTTCTTTCCAAGAGGGGCCCCGGGGGCCCCCCCAACTGACAGTGGGGGTTCTCGGCTGCGAGCAGGCTACTGTGCAGCCTGGTAATGCTCCCACCTCCCACTTGGGGCGCTTTTGGATCATTTCAGGAGTTTTGATGTATATCAAAAGATTCCCAGAAGCCCCTGGGGGGCTGAAGACGCCCCAGGGTTCCAGGAAGGCACTGGCTTTCCAGAGCCCCCGTCTCCACCGCCGGGGCGCTCCTGGTAGTTCCATGTCCCACACTGAGGTCCCTCCCACCTCCCACCCACCTCGCCCCGCCCCGCCCCCAGATCTCACCTCCATCCAAACGGCGCTTCTGGGCCCTGGCAGAGCGGCTGGCAGCAGATTCCCTCCAGACGCCTCTCTCTTTCTCGCCGCCTTGTCCAAGCAAATGCTCCTTGGATTCTCCACCGCCCCGCACCCCCGACTCATCCTCCCCAATGCCCTGTGCCCTCCGCCCCAGCTCTCCTTCTCCCATGAACCCAGGCGTCTTCCTTCTCTCCTTCCACACCCGACGCCTCTTAGAGCCCTCTCTTTCCAGCCCTTTCTCTCCGTTCCCGCCGCCCTCACCGTCCAGGCCCTCTCCCGCGCCGGCCGGCCTCCCCGCCTCCAGTCTCTGCCCTCCAGCTCACCCGGCGAGGGGCAGGCGGAAGAGGGTCTTCCTTCAGGGCCACCGGAAAGGTAAGCGCCCTGCGGACAGGGATCCTGTCTGTTCACCATCGTCTTCCTGGCACCTGTCCATACTGGAGCTGTGACTGCTCCCAGCTCGGGTCCCCACTCCGAGCCCACTGTCTCAGCAGCGCTGTCGTGGGGGGGCCCGCGGTCCCTTCCCTGGAGCAGCCACATCTCCTTGACCAACCTCAGGATGCAGAAGTGACTGGGCCCCAGCGTCACCCTGGGTCCTGGACATTGGAATCTTCACCCGGACCCCACCCTGGCAGCCGGGCAGAGACCTTCCCGCTTTGGGAGGCCGATGTGCACCCCTCTGCCCCAGCCCCACCCTTCTGAGTCCCTCCACCCCAACGGCCCAGCCCGCACCCCTCTGCCCCAGCCCCAACCCTCTGAGCCCCCCCGGCCCAGCCCGGCTGCAGCCCACTATGCCCAACCAGAGCCAAACTGGGTGCCTTCCTCACCTCCCCGGGAGGGACCCCATGTCTCCTCTCCACTTGCTTAGCGAAGCAATCCCTCTGTTGGCAGAGAATCAGAGAACCATTGTTTACAGAGCACTTTTGCCTGCTTGCTTGCTTTTTTTTTCAAGAGAACATTTGTTGAAGCTCTTATGTGCCAGGCGCCGGGCATCGTGTGTGCCTCCCGTCTCTCCTAAATCCCCACCGTTCCCTGGCCAGCTGGGCACTCTGCTCCTCATTTTCTGATGAGAGCTCAGAGGCTCTGGAAGGTTCTACATTAATAAGGACTCGAGGAGCATGAATAGGCAATTGACTGGCCCGGGCTTCCGATCCCACTCTGGGAGGGGGAGGGGGAGGGGGTGCTGAGAGCGGTTCCTGCGGGGGAGGGGGTCCTGCTGGTGGGAAAGGCCAGGGCATCACCCAAGGAGCTTTTAGAGAGGAAAGAGCGGTCCAAAGACACCGGCTTTGGGTGACTGAGGGACAGAAGCCCCTTGAATTACCTCTACTAGGGCAACACTAATTGTAAAGTGTCGGCAGGATAACAGTAAAGTTAGTTCCCATGTACGGAATGTTCGTTCTGCGCCTGGTTGAATGTGTCACCAAATTGGATTCTCACCACCACCCCGCCCCCCACCCTGTCCCGTGGTGCCACCATGGATATCCAAATCAGTGACGGCCATCTGCACGGCTAATGATGACAGCCACCAACATACGTGTGGGGCCACCGTGGGCTTTGTATCCCATAGACGCATAAAATGCCTTATGCGTGTTAACTTTGCATTACAACCACCTATATGACGGATGCTATCGTTATCTCCTTCTTACAGGTGAGGGAATCGAGGCACAGAGAGGTTTAGCAACTCGCTCAAGGTCACCAAGCTAATAAGCGGTAGATGTTAAGAATTGAACCCAGGCGGTCTGGACCAGATTCCAGAACCACGACCCCAGTGCCGACCTGAATGTGAAGTTTGGGGTGCTAGCCCGGGGCACACGGTGAGTGGCTGGCAAAGCTGTGATCCAGCGGAACCAGCAGCCTCGGGCCGCTTGTGCCTCTGTTTCCCTGGCTGCCTCCCTCCCCTCCCAGCAGCGCTCAGCCTAATTAATGCTCGGGAGCTGCTAAGCGCCTCGTTTGACAGGTGTTTCTAGAGCGCAAACATTTCTCCTCTTTCCTTCTCAAACTCTCCAAACAAGCAAGCGCTTCCCAGCTCAGAAACGAGCATCAACTATGTTTTATTACTTCCTCCAGTTTCCCTGGTTTCTTGATGCTTTGACGCCCTGGGGGCCTTGCCGACAGCAGAGAGGCAGGTCCCCACAGGGCTAGCGGATTCCTAGACGGAGCAAACAAGTCCCCCTTCCTCGTGTGCCTTTCATACGTGCGCCAACCGAGCCAGAGCCATGCCCCCCACCCCCTCCTCCATGGGGCTCTCACACGTCACCCCTGCCCCAATCCCCCTGGGCCAGGTGCCAGGCAAGCATTCCTTACACCCCAGAGTCTTCTGGAATGATTCCCACTGGCCAGTCCTAAACCTGCTTGGCCTGCCTCGCCCATCCCTTCCTGCGAAAACCATGATAAAGCATCTGGCCCGTGTTTTCCCCTTGTCTGGCTGCCCTCTGACCGCCCTGGGACTTCCTCCTGTGGCCTGGGGGGCGCGCCCCTCCTCTGGGGATCTGTGACTGTCTTCCAGCAGAGGCCACCCCCTGATCCGGTGACCTCTCCATTACTGTCCCTGAATAGTAGTAAATCGTACATTTAAAACAAAACGCCCCAGCCTGTCTTCGGGAGGGCCCCGTCCCTGGGGAGCACCTCCAACGTCCCCTCCTGCCTGGCATAGGCCGTCCCCCTCAGCCCTCCTTCTCTCTGCCTCAGGGAGAGAAACCTCACACGATGGTTGCTGGGAGTGTGCGTTCAAGGCCCAGCCATGCCACTCTCAGGCTGTGCACCGCTGGGCCAGTCAACCGCTCTCTGCCTCGGTTTCCCCAGCTGTAAAATGGGAAAATAATCCCAACCTCCCGGGTTTCTCGATTGCTGCCTGGGCCGTCCCATTAGTTAGAAACTATTACAAGGGCCCTAAGAGGTAGGCATCAGCACCCCGACTTGCAGACAGAGAAACCAAAGTTCAGAGAGACGTGTGTCTTCCCCAGGTCAGCTGGCGAGAAACTTGTAGGGGTGCAGTGGGGGCCTAGTTCCCTGTGCCTCTCTTCTCCCGGCGGCAGGGCGGGACTGGGGTGGGGCACATGAGGCATCCTCCGGCATACAGAGCCAGGGAGGTACTCACTCTCGGGTTCGGGGCCCGAGAGTGGGCGCCTGCTTAAGTTTTAGAGCCTACGCGCCTCACTTGCCCTCGCTAGTCCCAGCTCTGCCCCTCAGACACACGCCCAGGCTGCCTCCCTCTCCCAGCCCCGCCCTCCACCTTGATCTGAGGTCCCCATCTTTTTGTTTGTTTGTTTGTTTGAAATGTGTGTTTCTTTTTGAGAGAGGGCAAGCGGGGGAGGGGCAGAGAGAGGGGGACAGAGGCTCTGATGTGAGCTCTGCACTGACAGCATCGAGCCCGACGTGGGGCTTGAACTCATGAACCACGAGATCACGGCCTGAACCAAAGGCGGACGCTCAACCGACCGACCGAGCCACTCAGGGGCGCCT